>NC_142759.1:22298879-22465964 GCF_054948205.1 Urtica dioica subsp. dioica | reverse complement strand
GCGTCATGTCGAACCTATCTCTAGACAGGTCGACTCTAAACACAACACTAACACATGGCATACTCGCGACCTATACCGAGAACACGTATCCCAAGTCTACAGAAACGGCTAAACCTGGGGCTCTGATACCACAAAATCTGTCACGACCCGCGAGCGACAGCTCGCCCACGAACCGCGACTGATCAACTCAAATCTATACATAACTCATAATATAATAAAATAGTTTGCGAAAATTCGGGGAAATTTTTCGCTTTTATAACTTAGAGTCTTATAGCGACTCCTATACAAATATGTTTTGGAACGTTTTATCAGAAGATACTAACCCCGATTAAGAAACCCCATAGCCCATAGGTCAAGGCAATACGCGCTCGATCTCGGTCTTCAATCTCGTTTCCCGCTTACCAGCTTTTCCCTTATCTACATTACCAAGGGTCATAAAACTATGAGTCGATTGACTCAGTAAGTGGGAGTCTATCTATAAAGTAAAACGACTAATGCCATGTGACGTGCAAACAAGCATACAAGAAGCAGAATGATTGCTAGATGTAGCTAGAACATAACATTAGAGCATGACTGACGCGTGATATCACACTCTATCTATTCACTTGTCGTTCTGCAAGATCGTACATCCTCTTCTGCTACGATCTCCACAACGACAATAAGCCAGCCTCAGACCTCGAGCAGCAGTCTTACGGCGGCTTGGGTGTTTTAAGATTGTCTGGGATCCACTAGTGGTACCATCTTCATCTGACGTCGGCGCATGTGTGCCCCCTTGGCACGACAATGAGTTCACTCGAGGCGACTGCTCATTGCTGAATGGGTTCACTCTAGGCGACTGCCCATTACCATCGGGTTCGCTCGTGGCGACTGCCCGTTATCGTTGGGTTCGCTCGAGGCGACTGCCCTTTACCATCGGGTTCGCTCGTGGCGACTACCCGTTACCGTTGGGTTCGCTCGAGGCGACTGCCCTTTACCATCGGGTTCGCTCGTGGCGACTGCCCGTTACCGTTGGGTTCTCCCCAGTTTTGAGTACTCAGCGCCATACAGACCACCTAGGTCTGCCACAAATACAAGTCGTTGACTTGTGGGTACCACCGACACGAGTTTAATTAAAGTTTGGGTACTCTGCGGCTAGCAGCGTACACGTTAAACTTATATACGGAAGAGCGTAACGGGATAAACCCCGAAAGAACTTATTGTTTCCCTTTGAAGCTCGTTAAGTGTTTTAAGCTGAAAGCTCGAAATGTGACTTTCGAACTCTCTACTCCCGATTGAATTCGAGAGTCTATCGCTCTTCCGTCCTCTCGATTCTAACCTACTTCCTAGAGTTAGAAGAGAGTCTAACTATACACAGAGCAAACGTGGCCGGTTCAAGTTAGCGTTTGAACCTAACGGGCGTACCCGAACTAAGTTTTCAAGCAAGAGTGGCCGAAGCCTTAACTTTTAAGTTCATTCATTTTAGGGCTTTCACCTACTCTTGTTTACTAGCAAACAAATGCACAAACAAACAAGGTTATTCCCTTGGTAAGTAGTTGACTTAGGTCTCCTCACTTACCCGGAATTATTTGACAGAAAGCTCGACGATTCCCGAATATGTCTTGCTTCACACGTTCTTCGAGGCACTTGACTCTTGTCGAAACGTCGAAAGAACTAACATCCGGAGTTTCCATGCTTTTCATGCTTCCCGAGACTCTACACATACTGAAGCGTTAACATGTCCTGAAGCGTCGAGAAACTAAAACATGAAGTTGAAATCTCATTAGTCAATGATTCGGGAGAAGCTGACGAGCTTAAGGTTCGTTATCGGGATTCACTGCGAGTCGGTTCAGGGGTTCGAGAATTTAATTCACTTATTTCTCAGCTTTTCGGAATTTAAACTTATTCAAGACTCGTGCGAGTTCGTACCAGAGAACGAGTACGAAATAAAATCCAAATCATTATTTGACGAGTCTTAAATAAATTAAATGAATAATCCGAAAAATCATACAAACCGAGAATTCTGAATTAATTAACCAGAATGTAAATTCTCGAACATTCTTAAATAAATAATTAATAATCCCTGAATACAATCTCAAATCCAAAAATTAAAACTCGAGTCTAACGCTATAAAGCGATAAACGACTCACGAGTGAGATCGAGCTCTAAAATCTCTTTATGAATTCATTACTCTTAGGCTTCGACGCGCTCAGTTTCCGCCGATCTCGCTCGATTCTATCCGATCTGTGACTGAGCTGTGAAATTCAGAAATAAACATCGAGTCAATTCCTAAAGTCCAACTCCCGACTCAAACCTAGAATCCGAAAACGAACAACTAGCACGAATCTCAATTTGTCACAAAATATTCCCGACTCATCAACAAATACACAACAAGCTCAATGTAAATCGTTCCCGAGGCTTAGAGTTTAGCAACATAACTAGTGAACCAAAACACATAACCGAGACCAAACTCACGGCCACAAACAGCCCTCGGCCAAGACAACACTGGCCACAAAACAAACAAATCTCAAGTATCCAAAATTCACAAACAACTCATCACGGCCTCAAAACAATTTCAAATAACCATAAATCCGAGCACAAATCCATACTATTCGGTTATCAAACTCACTTCAATTTCACAAATCCATCACAAACCAAAAACTCCCAAATCTGAAATCATAAACCCTAGGTTTCAGATTTCAAAACCAAGTGAGAAATCTCACCTTGTTTCGTGGTTCCCGGAGCTCACACACTCCTTCTCCGGCGATTTCCTCTCAGCCGGCGTCACGGCGAGCTCGCGGCAGTGGTGGCTCGTCTCGGTCGGAGCACGCGTCCACCGCTGGAGCTTGGTGATCACGCGAGGACGAGGCTCGTCCAAATAGCGAGATTCACAGCTTTCCCTCACAGCTTTCCCTTCCCCGACGTTGGTCCTCCTCGGCGACGACGTTCTCGGCGAGCTCGCGGCGACGGTGTTTTCTTCACTCGGTCGACGCACGCAGAAGGGTTCTCGATTGAAGACGCGCAAGGAAGAGCAAGAAGGTTGAAGAAGACGATGGAGATCTTTCATCTGGGTTTGTTTTTTTTTTTTTTTTTTTTTTTTTTCCTTTTGTTCGTGTTTTCTTTGCAGGTCGCGATGGAGATGAAGGAAGCATGAGATGGACATGATAAGAAGAAGAAGAGAGAGGAAGCTACGTGGAATAATACTCGGGTCCCACGTGTGGACATGTGGCATGACCAGATTAATTGCCAAACCCTCCATTTTTCCAACTTTCTTTAACATTTCGTCCTTCATTTGTTGCACATAAGTCCTTTTAAAATAAAATCTCACAATTATCTCCTTAATTAAAAATAATCTTGAAAAATAACCGAGAAAATTATTATTATTTCCCGTTATCCTGAATATATTTAAGGGATCTCGGAATTTATTTTTACTCTCGAGATTTTTAAATCTCCGAGTCTATTCCGAATAGTTTTATTCGGAAACAATATCGAGTTCACTCGAATATTCTCATTCCGGAATTTCATCGACCTTAAATATTATCATTTTTCAAGATATTTAAAATTTAAGGACGTCTCATATGCAACAAGAATTTGAAATAAAACTCGTCCATTTTATTCAAATTCACAAGTCGAGCGTTTACAAAAGTTTATACATTACAGCGCGTCAGGCAGCGGTGGACGAGGACGCGGAAGCGGTTCTCGAAGTTCTGGCAACTTATTCGGTAGAGGAAATTCTACTATCGATAAGTTTTATAGGAAAAAAAAATTAGGAATTCATTTTTTTCGCTTTTTTTGGAAAGAATTTGTATTTTTAATTAAGAATTCTATTTTCAGAATATTATTTCTAATTCATTTAGAATTTTGTTAATTAATTTTTATTTAATTTTAAATGAATTACAATTTACTTTTTTAATTTTGTATTTTTTTTTAATTTAACAAACATATTCGGTGCGACATTGTCGCACCGAATACCATGGCGCGAACATATTCGGTGCGACATTGTCGCACCCGATATGTATTTACCCGCCAATTTTATAAAATTTGGCAGGAAAATAACTTGGACATTAGATGCGATAAGTCGCACCTGAAAGTGTCGCACCTAAAGGGGGACTTATTAGGTGCGACATGTCGCACCCAATACCTTCTGCGACGGGTTATCCGGTGCGACGCTGTCGCACCTAATGTCGCACCTAATAAACTTTTAGATGCGACATTTGAGGCATTGGGTGCGACATTCGTCGCACCGGATAACGTATTTTGTCCTAGTGACAACTATTCCCGCCCGTTCCCCTATCGAAAATAAAATCAATTAAAGCAAATCTTTGGATAATAACTGCCGCGTATTTCAAGGGCCTTCATTACGCTGTAATTAATACCTAATATACACGCAATATTCTCTCTCATTCAAACACAAATTCAAAAACGAAATCCCAAAAAAAAAAAAAAAAAAAAAAACAGCTCTGGTTTCATCCCCAACGTGATCGGCTCGATGTACACGACGCACATCCCGATCATCGCCCCGAAGATCAGCGTCGCGGCCTACTTCAACAAGAGACACACGGAGCGGAACCAGAAGACCTCGAACTCCATAACCGTCCAGGGCGTGGTGGATCTGAGAGGAGTCTTCACCGACATCTGCATCGGATGACCGGATCCATGGCCGACGATCAAGTCCTCGAGAAATCCGCTCTCCACCAGCGAGCCTCCTCCGTCGGACTCCTCAGGGGAGTCTGGATCGCCGGCGGCTCGGGCTTCCCTCTCGCCGACTGGATCCTCGTCCCTTACACGCAGCAGAACCTGACTTGGACTCAACACGCCTTCAACGAGAAGATCGCCGAAATCCAAAGCTCGGCTCGCGGAGCCTTTGCGAGGCTCAAAGGACGGTGGTCGTGCCTTCAGAGGCGGACTGAGGACGCTCGAGGGGAAGTTCGGGCCGTACTCGGCGTGCCCCGCCCGGAAGAGGAGCCCGGTGGCGGAGAAGCGGGCCCAGGTCGAGGCGCTGAGGGCGAGGGCCGAGGAGGAGAGGACTAGGCACGACAAGTCCGTGGGCGTGACGAGGACGATGACGCTCAACAATCTTCAGATGGGTTTGCCTCACGAGGACGATGACGCTTAAGGCTTTTTGCTTTTTTTTCTTTTTCTTGTATATATGGGATTAAAAGGGATTGGGGATTTGCAAGTGCTTGCTTATTTATTTGTGTAAATAGATAGCCTATTTACAGTATGTTCGTGTAAATAGAAATCATATTTACAGTATATTCGTGTAAATACGAAGCTTATTTACAGTATATTCACTGTAAATACAAAGCCTATTTACAGTGTATTCGTGTAAATAAACTGAAAAATTCTGGAAATATTTTGAGCACGAAAATTCTGGAAATTATGACAATTAATGGCTGATTTCTTTCAAAATCTGCTCAAAATTCAAATTTCAAATTTGAAAACTTCCCTATTCGGTTTCAATATTTAATTCGAAGTTTTTTTAAAAAAAATGCCTAATTAAAATAGCATAAGGACAAAAAGGTAAAACTAATTCAATTAATAAGCTGTCACGTAAGCAAGATGGCTATTTACGAGAAATTAACGAAAGGTTGGCTAAAACCAAATTGCTAGTGTTTTAGATGGTTAAACAGCTAATTATTTGTTATTATTTTCCCACCCAAAACTCAAATGTAGTATGATTTTTATTATAAGAAAAGGAGAGTCACGAGGGTCAATTTCTTCTGTGTCGCCTAATCATCGGAGCACATTCTGCCAGATGTTCTTCACATCTGACCCATGTCAACGACTTTGTCGTAGTACTTCCATGGGTGATATTCTTTTCCTTGGTCTGCTTCCGGTCATTTTATTCTCCGTCAGTCCGTAATATTCTTGTGGCTCTCAAATGAATAAATAGAGCCTTAACCTCATATTAGAGAGCTTTATGAAGAGTCTCTTCTAGGTCATCTGAGCTCAAGTCTAACCATTGAGAAATCCAATCAGAGAGTTCTTCGTTTAAACAAGTACAAAGTTATATATCTGACAAAACAGTAATCATCAACCATATAATATTAAGTAATTACAAACTAATAAACAAAAAAAATTAAACTTTATTATTCACTTGATTCATCACACAAGCAAATTTTTAAATTTGACATCAACGAAGAATCGGAATACACAAAAATAATTAACAATCACCTTTCAACAAAGGTTTAGAAGCGTGCTTCACGGCGGGGTTGGCTGAGGCAGTAGAACTTCCTGTGTATGCTGATGAATCATAAGTGTCGAGACTTACATTAAATGACGAAATATAATACGTTGCCCTTGGAAGCTGTCTCGGCAGATTATTTGGGAGCGGGGCTTCAAAGCTTAACACATTCATCACTTGCTTCATCACCGGTCGAAAATGCGGATCCGGATGACAACACCACAGCCCCACAATCATCAAGCACTCGATCTGTCGTGCTTCAAATTCTGTGCCAAGCCTCTCATCGATGGTCTCAAGAAGCTGGCCTCTCCCATAGAGCTCCCAAACCCAATTAACAAGCCTAACTTTGCTCTCCTGGATTGAGTTTACGAGAATCGATCTTCTTCCGCAGCAGATCTCCAAAGCCACCACGCCGAAGCTGTATACGTCAGATTCTTTGCTGGAATTTCCAGTCTCGTGGCACTCGGGAGCGATATAGCCCATTGTGCCGGCAAACGCCACCGTGTACAAGCTGTACTCATGGTCCACCAGCCTGGCGAGCCCGAAATCTCCGAGCTTGGCGTTGAAATTGGAGTCCAACATGATGTTGCTTGACTTGATGTCTCTGTGGACCACGCATTGTTCCCACTCCTCATGAAGGTACAGCAAAGCTGAGGCTAACCCTAGTGCGATCCTATACCTTGTCTCCCAAGGCAAAGGGGTCGGGAATTTCCCGCCGGGGAAGAGATGAGAATCAAGGCTTCCGTTGGGCAAGAACTCATACACCAAAAGAAACTCATTTTGCTTGTGGCACCACCCGATGAGCTGCACCAGATTACGGTGCCTCAACCGGCTTATGACCTTGACCTCCGAGACGTACTCCTTTTGGCCTTGACTGGACGTCTTGGAGATCTTCTTCACTGCCACGAGTTGTCCGCCTGGGAGCAAACCCTTGTAGACGCCTCCGAACCCGCCCTGTCCGAGCTTTCCTTCCTCTGAGAAATCACTAGATGCAGCTTTCAGCTCCGCGTAAGCGTACCCCTTTGGCCCGGTGACATTTTCAAACTCTCCATCAATTTCCGGGTCGAATTCATCCTCAGCTTCTACATTGCCAATTTTTTTCCTCAAGCAAACAAACCACAGACATATCCCGATGCCACATATCATTGCACCACCCAAACCCACCTCCAAACCAATAGCTAAATCGGAATTTTCATTCCCTTGGGTATTACGACTCGGCGGATCTAATTCCAGACTTGGACTTGGAGCCCTTAAACCCGTAGTGTTGTTTTCGCTCGAGTCTAAGGACAAGTTGAAGGACCAAGAGTGAATTGTATTTGCCTGATAGAAACTCCCCGTTGACGCAGTGAAACCAACCCTAACATTCCCGGGCAAATGCTTTCTCAAATCCACTTGATACCAAAGCACGCAATACCTCTCGCTAAAAACGGGATTGTGATCGTAACTCAGCGAAACAGTTAGGTTACGGGTAGCAGAGTCATATCTCACCCACGAAGTCGCGACCCGACCATCCGTCAAGTGATTACCCCCGTCCCACACGGCGGTTTTCGCCGAGATTACGTTGTTGATATCGACACCAACGTGCGCGGCTCCAGGAGGGTCGAAGACGTTTGACATGGTGTCGAACTCAATGGCCACAAAGGTGCCGTTGTCGAGCTCGTCGGGCTTGACAGTGCCTTTGTCGGGCCAGCTGATGAGGCCCAAGTACTCCCCGCCAGAGTTTTGTGCCATGTCCAGCTCAAACGGGGCGAGGAAGAAGGCCATGCCGTCCGCGGGAGGATTTCTGTTGAGGTTCCTCATAGAGAACGTGAAGCGGGTCACGAAGTCCGCGAGCCGCCGAGTCCGTTGGTCCCAGAGCCGGACGGGGCTCTCGTATGAGGCACGGCCGTAGCTGAATGCCAGGGTACCAGAGAGTTTCGTCAGCTCGATGTCGCGTCCACGGATCGATGCATCGTGTTCGACGTGGATCTTCTTAGGGTCGTCGAAGTTCTCAAACTCGAAGCTGAAGGAGGCTGTGCCTTGCTCAGCAAGCATTAGCGACAGCAATACCAGAGCAGCGATCATTACTACTTTTTTTCTCCCTACGTATTATAGAGTGAATTTTATCAGTAGTTTATATGTATAGATAAGGAAATCGATCAAATATATATTACGAACAAAAACATATATTGTGTCTGGAGCGTTGACCGAGTTCTTTCTCCAATATTTGCCATTTGTGATCATGAAATTTCAGGGGAAACTTTCCTGGTTAGTAGTCCCTGTCTATGTACGTTGAATTGAGCATGTTTTCGTCGCTAATAAATATGCCATTTTGACAAAACTACACCCATCATAAATAATATAAAGTTGTCTCCAATGGGTCAATTTCTAGCCCTTACAATTGGGCCAGACACAATGATAGCTAGAAGAGAAAACACTACTAGTGATTTTTTATTTTTTTTTCTAAATTGCTCCTTGGGTTTTTTGAAATTTATTTGAATGGATAGAAATCCAACGGCTCATACTAAAAAAAAATTCATAAAACTATGACGGGACAAACTGTAAAATAAGAGTTTCGGTTTGTTCCAATTAGTTCTGGTTCCAACTACGGAACTGGAACAGCGTTTAATGTTTATTCACCAGAACAAAATTCCGGTGGGTATCCAGAACCGAAAGTTTCGGTTTCTTCCGGTTCCTAACGTCTAGGTGTACGGTTTAGTCATGACAACAATTATGGTCAAATTTTGACCATTTAACTTAGGTGTTCTTGCACTTTTTTTTAAAATTATGCTATTCCCACCTGTTCTTCCTTCTCACTCTCTCTGACAGTGTTTGTGTATGAACGAACAAGAGAAACGAGAGACACAGAATGAAGACGATCTGTTAGATCAACGAAATCTTCGTTAGCTTTGAACAGTATTAACAAACAGGTAATTATACAATCATCAGAGTTCTAACTAACTATCTAACAGACTCACACTAGTATTACACGGAATGCCATTGAGGCTTTATACAAACATAGTGTGTATGCTGAGTTGGCACTAGCACCACCTCAGCATCTTGGCTAACACTCTCTCTCTCTCTCTCTCTCTCTCTCTCTCTCTCTCTCTCTGTTCTCTTGTTACAAATTTCAAATTATCATATTTCACGGCTTGCAGAGAACTCCCGCCAATCTGCAGGACGTGGGTAGTAAACGCCCTCAACCAATTTGATTGATTTGGCGTTGGTGATTCTTCGTCTCTGCGAGGTCAATTTCTAGGTTAAAATGTTAAATTGGTGTGGCTGTGGTTTGATTTGATGAAATTGATTTCTCCGGTAGGTTTAGAATGTTGAAAACCATTTCGGAGGTCCAGAGTCGGATTGTTTATCCATTCATAATTACAATTTCTTATTCAGTATAAATTACGTATTTTGGGAAAAACAGAATTACGTAATTAACTTTATAATTCTCTAACTTCATTACGTAATTCGGAGGGTTATGCGATCGTTCATTTGGAGAAAACAGAATCTTCAACCATTAAAAATTACGTAATTACATTTTTATTATTCACACTAACTTCATCACACCAGCGAAGCTCAAGATTTGACATCAACAAATAATTGAGATACACGAAAACAATCAACAATCGGCTTTCAACAAAGGTTTAGAATCGCTTTTTGTGGCCGAGCTAGACGAGGCGACAGAACTCCCCGTAAAAGCCGACGAAGAGGAATAAGAGTCGAGACTGACATTGAATGATGACGCGTAATACATTGGCCTCGGAAGCTCTCTCGGTAGATTATCGGGCAATGGAGACTCAAATTTCAGAACGCTCATCACATGCTTCATTGCCGGTCGAAAACTCGGATCCGGGTGGCAACACCACAGCCCCACGATCATCAAGCACTCGATCTCTCGGGCTTCGAATTCTGTGCCGAGCCTCGCATCCACGGCCTCAAGAAGCTGGCCTTTGCCATAGAGCTCCCACACCCAATTCACCAGCCTCACTCTGCTGGGCTCGCTTGGGTTCGGAACCACCGATTTCCTTCCGCAGCAGATCTCCAGAGCCACCACGCCGAAGCTGTACACATCGGACTCTTTGCTTGACCTTCCGGTCTCCATGCATTCGGGAGCAATGTAGCCCATCGTGCCGGCAAAGGCCACGGTGTGCAAGCTGTACTCGTGGTCGACCAGCCTGGCGAGTCCGAAATCTCCGAGCTTGGCGTTGAAATTGGAGTCCAACATGATGTTGCTTGACTTGATGTCTCTGTGGACCACGCACTGTTCCCACTCCTCGTGGAGGTACAGCACCGCTGAGGCTAACCCCATGGCGATTCTGTGCCTTGTTCCCCAAGGCAACGGACTCGGGAATTTCCCGCCCGGAAAGAGATGGGAGTCGAGGCTTCCGTTGGGCAAGTACTCGTAGACCAACAGAAACTCCCCTTTCTTGTGGCACCATCCGATGAGCTTCACCAAGTTCCGGTGCCCTAACCGGCTTATGATCTTCACCTCCGAGATGTACTCTTTTGACCCCTGCTTTGAAGCCTTGGAGATTCTCTTAACAGCCACGATTTGTTCGCCGCCGAACAACCCCTTGTAGACGCCTCCGAACCCGCCTTCCCCGAGCTTCCCTTCCTCCGAGAAATCCGACGTTGCGATCTTGAGCTCGCTGTAAGTGAACCTCTTCGGCCCAGCTCCTCTCTCGAACTCTCCGTCAATGGCTGGGTCGAATTCGTCCTCTGCTTCCTCAATATCACTTTCTACGTCACTGTCTTTCCTTTTCCTCAGACAAATGAACCACAGATAAATACCAATGCCACAGACCGTTGCGCCGCCGAAACCCACGCCCAATCCAATAGCTAAAGCAGAATTTCCATTCCCGTGGGTATTGCCAGTCGGCGGAGTTAATTCCAGGCTTGGACCCGGAGCATCTGAACCCGTGGTGTTCTTGATTAGATCCATTGACGAGTTAAAGGACCAAGAGAGAATCGTGTGTGTTTCGACGGATACACCAGTGGAAGCCGTGAAACCGACTCTGATCCTCTCTGGCAAATAAAGCCTCAGATCCAGTTGATGCCAGAGAATGCAATATTTCTGACTAAGAACCGGATTTTCATCGAAAGTCAAGAAGACGGAGAAGTTATGAGAAGCGGAGTCGTATCTCACCCATGAAGTCGCGACCCGACCGTCTTTCAAGCTTCCCTCAGTCCACGTCACGTTGACGACGGAGATCACGGAGCCAATGTCGATCCCGATATGCTCGGGGCTGGGGTCGAACCAGTTCTTGAAGGTGTCGAACTCGACGGCGACCACGGAGCGGTTGTCGGTCTTGTTAGTGACGGGGTCAGGCCAGCTGATGAGCCCGAGATTCTCTCCGGCGGAGTTGTTGGCGATGACCGAGCCCTCCGGTGCGAGGAAGAAGGTCATCCCGTCACCGGTGTCGGTCTTGTTGTCAAGCTCTTTGATGGAGAACGTGAAGCGGGTTGTGAAGTTGGCGAGCTCTCGGGTCGCCGGATCCCAGAGCTGGATTGGGTCCTCGTACGAGGCCCGGCCGTAGCTGCCTCCGATTTTGCGGTCCACCTGGTTCCGGGTCAGATCGATTCCCGCGGTGGAAACAGACGCGTCTTTTTCAAGGAACAAGCCCTTCGTGTTTGGTCCGAAGTTGGGGAAGTTGAAGCTGAAAGACATGCCTTGCTGTGCAAGCAATGCAAGAAAGAGCAACGTCAGACTCATTTTGGTTGATCCCATGAGTCGATTCATGTGAGAAGGACGATTGTTTCCGAAAATGAATAATGGAGATAGTTGTAGCATGCCTCTAGGTCTGTTGTTTCTCAGACTAAAGCCTTAGCCTTTTCTTTTAATTGAGAAACAGTCTTGGTCAACAGATAGCTTTTTCTCTTTGCTGTCTCTCTTGAATTCTTCTAGATTTGTCTTTGTCAAAATTGGTGGATTGGCGTCCTATTAGTATAGTATAATATAACGAAGTTAGTTGAGGTGGTCCTGCTGTTAGATATATATATATTATTTATTGCCCAGTTAAACTTGTAAATAGCCCCTCAACTGTCATTTTTTTTTTAAACTAAAAGTTTGTGTTTCCTAAATAATCAAAACAATCATGTGTATTATTTTACACCATATATATTTAAAGATAGATGAGAATGAGATTCATCCGTACGTTCAAATTTTGTGTAATAATGGCAGTAACTAAATAGATTTTAATTTCACTAGCGTTTCTCTAAAGTTTCAGTTGAATGGTGTTATCAAATTTCTAGTTATTATTTTGTTGTATTTTTCTCAAATGTTAATCCTATTAGTTTTTAACTTGTAGACCAATGACAATACTGTGGTAGGCTGGAATAAACTGTTATTTTTATATAATATTGATCGGGTCAATTCTAATTTAATCTTGTTCGCGTCAGAACAGTGTTAACAAGAGCAGTGTGGTCCAAACTGGCGGCGATACTTGCAATCCTTGTGGAATTCACTGTTCAAGCCAAACTCTTAGTAGAGAATGGTTAAAAGGAGAGAAAATAGCCAAAAAGACCAAAGAGGGCATATTTGAGACACCAAGACCCGGGTAAGAGAGAATGGGCCACAAAGAACGATCCGTTGACACCAAAGTGTGGGCCGTCAAGGGCAGGCCAGCAAAGCGCGACAGTTCAGACCGTCTAAGGCTGTGACTGTTGAACAAATAAGGCAAAGGAAGATGAGTCCTAAGTAATGAAAAAATACTGATACATCAGACAAAACAGGAATTTTTAAGAGATTATCCCCCATTCAATATTAAGCAATGACTGTTTACTTTTCGTTAACTTATAACATAAACAAACTACAAGATTTAGAATCAACCAAAAAATGATGTGCACTTGAACAATCAACAATCAGATAGTAACAAAGGTTTAGAAGCGCTCTTCGTCACAAAGTTGGATGAGTCAACTGAGCTCCCCGTATGAGCCGATGAAGTATAAGAGTCGAGGCTTACGTTAAATGACGAAAAACAGTACGTCGGCCTCGGAAGCTCTCTCGGCAAATTATCTGGCAGTGGGGCTTCAAAGCTCAGCACATTCATCACTTGTTTCATCGCAGGTCGAAAATGCGGATCCGGATGACAACACCACAACCCCACAATCATCAAGCACTCGATCTCGGCCGTGTTAAATTCCACGCCAAGCCTCTCGTCGATGACCTCAAGAAGCTTGTCTTTGCCGTAGAGCTCCCACACCCAATTCACCAGTCTCACTCTGTTCGGGACCACAGATCTCCTTCCGCAGCAGATCTCGAGAGCAACCACGCCAAAGCTGTACACGTCAGACTCCTTGCTGGACTTTCCAGTTTCCATGCACTCTGGGGCGATATAGCCCATCGTTCCTGCGAACTCCAGGGTGTTCAAGCTGTACTCGTGGTCCACTAGCCTGGCGAGCCCAAAATCTCCGAGCTTGGCATTAAAATTGGAGTCCAACATGATGTTGCTTGACTTGATATCTCTGTGGACCACGCACTGTTCCCACTCCTCATGAAGGTACAGCAGCGCCGAGGCTATTCCTAGTGCAATCTTGTGCCTTGTCTCCCAAGGCAAAGGGGTCAGGAATCTCCCGTTGGGAAAGAGATGAGAATCAAGGCTTCCATTTGGCAAATACTCGTAGACCAACAGAAACTCTCCTTGCTTGTGGCACCACCCGATGAGCTTCACCAAATTGCGGTGCCTCAACCGGCTTATGACCTTGACCTCCGACACGTACTCCTTTTGGCCTTGCCTAGACGCCTTTGAAATTCTCTTCACAGCTATGTATTGTCCATCAGCGAACGAGCCTCTGTAGACGCCTCCGAACCCGCCTTCCCCGAGCTTCCTCTCCTCGGAAAAATCACTGGTCGCAGCCCTCAGCTCGGCGAAAGTGAACCTCTTTGGCCCGGCTCCATTCTCGAACTCTCCGTCGATGGCTAGGTCGAATTCGTCCTCTTCTTCCTCATTTCCATTCTTTCTTCTCAGGAAAACAAACCACACATAAACTCCGATTCCACAGATCGTCGTGCCGCCCAAACCCAGCCCCAAACCAATAGCTAAATTAGTATTTCCATTCCCTATATTACCACTCGGAGGATCTGATTCCTGACTTGGACTCAGAGCTCCAGAACTGGTGTTGGTGTTGTTTTGGAGCAAGTCCAAGGACGAGAGGAACGACCAGGAGTGAAGTGTTTTTGTCTGAAAAAGCAGCCCACTAGATGCAGTGAAACCAACCCTGATCTTTTCAGGCAAATAGTCTCTCAAATCCACTTGATACCAAAGCAAGCAATACCGCTCGCTAAAAACAGGAGCCTGATCGTAAGTGAGCGAAATAGTTAGGTTACGTGTGGCTGAGTCATACCTGACCCACGAAGTGGTGATCCGACCGTCTGTCACGTTACCTTCGTCCCACGAGGCGTTTGCCACCGAGTAAATGTTGTTGATATCGACCCCGACGTGCGGGCCAGGAGGGTCGAAGTAGTTTGAGGCGGTGTCGAACTCAACGGCCACGAAGGTACCGTTGTCGGGCCTGTCGGTTCCTTTGTTGGGCCAGCTCATGAGGCCCAAGTACTCTCCGCCGGAGTTTGGCGCCATTTCCAGCTCGAACGGCGCGAGGAAGAAGGCCATGCCGTCAGCGGTGACGGTACTGAGGTTCCTCATGGAGAACGTGAACTGTGTAGCGAAGTCCGCAAGCCGCCGTGTTCGCGGGTCCCACAGCTGGACGGGGTCATCGTACGAGGCACGGCCGTGGCTGAATTCCAGGTCGCCGGAGACTCTCGTTAGCTCGATATCGCGGCCATAGATTGACGCATCGCCTTCGACGCGGATAGCGCCTCTGACGTCCTGAAAGCTCTCGAACTCAAAGCTGAAAGAGGAGGTACCTTGCTGCGCAAGCATCAGCAGCAACAGCAAAACCGGAGCGATCATGAATACGATCCTCATATGTTAAGATTATAAATATTATCAAATTTATCAGTAAGTGTATCTTTAGAAAATTCGATCAAGTATATGTTATGAATGAAAATATATATTGTGTGACGATGGCATAAGTCTGGAGCGTTGATCGCTCTTTTCTCCAACTTTGTCTTGGTCTCTTAATTCATTTTCTCATGAAATACTAGCTAGTGGTCCTTAGTGTTCTGTTTGTTTTTGTCAATACTGGTTGTTGCAATAGCGTGCGTTGAAGTGGTCTTGATCATTGATATATTTGACGCCAAATAAATATGTGCAATTAATTACGACTTGTATAAACGGGCCATAGTCAATAAATATGTGAATTTTATTACTAACGGTGGGCAGTCACATTTAACCCGCTATATGGCCCATCTTTGATCCTTACTATAGTATATACATATATGCACGGATAGTAGGCAGAGCCGGCTTAATACATTTCGGGTCCTAAAGCGAACATTCTAATTAATAGGGCCTTTTTATTGAAAAAAAAAAATATAAACATAACCAACTTCTTCTCTTTTTTTTTTCTTAATATAATCATACTACGATATTGATAATTTTTATATAATTATTCTTTATTTATATTAAAAATTAAGCCAAACTAACAACTATTGACAATATACAACAATCAGAAACAAAAAGTACACAAAAGTAATGTTTAATTGATATTTATGAGGCAAACAGCATAAATAATACAGAGTAGAAACAAAGACAATAAATAAACAAAGAGAAATACAAATGATAATAGACTTCTTTATACTTTATTTGCAATCAAAATAAACATAATTTGAAGAATATATATATATATATATATATATATATATATATATATATATATATATATCGTTTATAATTTGAAGGGTAATGCATCGTTTAATAGTATGTGTCTGTTCGTGACTTTATTAAAAATGGGAAAGGAAAAACAAAAGGCTGTGTAGTTTAATATTTGGGGAAGAAAGTTTTTTTTATTTTAAAGTGGGCCCATTTTTAAAAAAGACTTAATAGTGATCAGTGGGCCTATGTAACATGTATAATTGTGAAGCAAAAAATAACGCATACCCGAATAGAAAGAAGACGTAAGATGATACGAGTATAGGCAGTTTTTTAATTATTATTTTTTTTTTTGCATGGTATGCTATTAAGTTGCCAAGTATGGGCATTACTAAATCATGAGGCCTAAAGCCAATGCTTTATCTCCCTCGTGGTTGGACCGAGCTTGATAGTAGGCCCGAGACGGTCGACACACCTGCTTCCTCTATATGTCATCGACATGTGCTTAGCAATAAGTCATGAAGCATCGTGTTCAATTGTCCATATAACAATGTTTTCAATTGTTTCATATATAATTCTCAGAGTAATTGTTTCATCTAATTCTCATATAGTAGAATTCCATCGCCTTATCTTTTGGGGTTTTTTTGTATGTTTATTTTTTTAGACAATCAACTATCTTTTGGGTTTTAGATGTTTAGGCGGAGCTTACGTGGAAAGTATCTTGAGATGCTGTTGCATTGTGAGCATCTTAGAGTGCCATGATCATTAGAGCAAATTCACTGCATAGAGGTGCCAAATTTAAACATGTCATTAAAATACTATATTTTATTTTTCTCTTATCCACATTATTTTTTAGCAAATTATAAAATATACACTCCAATGTGAATAACACTCATACTTATCCAAATGGGTCCCACTTTATCACTTTATTGTATTTGCTTATTGGATTGTAGTGTATTTTATTATTTTATTGAATATTTATTTTAAAATAATAAGGTGAGAATCGGTAATAATATGGCACTAATGCTCATAAATATCTTATTTATAAATAAATATATATATATAATGAAGATAAAATTAACAATAAAAAATAATATTTATTAAAATAATATTTAAGTGGGTAATTTTTAGAGATACTTGCATTGGAAATTTTTTCAAAAATATGACATAAAAATACTATTTAATAAAATACATTAATCAACCAACTTTCAGAGTTGGGAAACCGAAATGACACAATTGTCATAATAGAAGGGGCAACAATGTCATTTATTCTTATTGAAATATATCTAGCATAATCGTCACGCTCTTTGGTTAGTTTGCAATAGATGTAGTCTGGGGCTAGCTAGTGACATTGAACAATTCTTTTGGACATTCTTTATGCGAAGAGAAGATCGAATTAAATAGACAAAGAAAGAAAACAGAATCTACTTTATATTACCATACCATGAGGATTTTTTACGCGTGAAAGTCAAGACCTATAAAATAAAACCCAACTTTTGCTCCTACTTATATTTGCTTTTTTAAAATATATGTATAAAATTAGTGCCCTCCAAATCTATATCTACCTATCTCTGCATATGATCCAAGAACTCCCTAACTTGTCATAATTTTCATAATTATTATTCTTTTCCGTTTATCTTCAATATGGAACGATATAAATTTTCAAATTTAATTTTTATCTATATATATGGTTTTTTGTTATATTGACACTAATAATATCATCTCAATGTGACTTACCAGATATAGCCCAAAAACCAAAAAATTGACACATGTAGTACCTAGACCATTATGTAAAGACTATTATACCCTCATAATTCTTTTAAACACATGAAAACCCATTTTTCCGGTTCTTCTTCTTTTTCCTAAAATACCCCATCATCTTATGTTTCTCTCTCTCTCTCTCTCTCTCTCTCTCTCTCTCTCTCTCTCTCTCTCTCTCTCTCTCTCTCTCTCTCTCTCTCTTTCGCACGATCTCTGTTTCTGAATCCAGTTCGCACCTCTTTGTTTCTCGCTAAAAAAAATCGGCCGATAAATGTTTATCTCTCTCTCGCATGATCTCAGACTCTTTCTCGCACGTTCTCTTTCTTTCTTGTTCAAAAAACTCGGCCGGTCTCTTTGTTGGTTTCTTGAAGTTGTCGCAGCAAATCGGTGAAGGAGAAGAAGAGACAGGAGCCGTGTGTTCATCTTCATATCGAGGTAAAGGCAAAAACTCTATTTACTTCTCAAAATTGATTATTGAAAACTCTAATGACTTCTCAAAATTGATTATTGAAAACTCTATTTAACCTCAGATTCGTTGATTTAGGGTTTCAGACTCAATTTTTATGTGTTTGTGTGTATTTGTGTTTGGGCGAGTGTGTGTTTGTGTGTATTTGTGTGTATGTGTGTATTTATCCTCAGATTCGTTATGTATTTGTGTGTGTTTCGGGCTCTTGTGTGTATTTGGGCGAGTGAGTGTTTCGGGCTCTTTTGTGTATTTGTGTGTGTTTCGGGCTCCTGTGTGTATTTGTGTTTGGGCGAGTGTGTGTTTGTGTATATTTTTGTTTGGGCGAGTGTGTGTTTGCGTGTATTTGTGTTTAGGGAGAATGTGTGTTTGTGTGTATTTATCCTCAGATTCGTTGTATTGGGTTGATATTTGAAGTTATTGGTTGAACAATGTTTGTGTTTGGGCGAGTGTGTGTTTGTGTGTGTTACCGGCTCTTTTGTGTATTTGTGTGTGTTTCGGGCTCTTGTGTGTATTTGGGCGAGTGGGTGTTTCGGGCTCTTTTGTGTATTTGTGTGTGTTTCGGGCTCGTGTGTGTATTTGGTTGAACAATGTTTGTGTTTGGGCAAGTGTGTGTTTCGGGCTCTTTTGTATTTGTGTGTATTTGGTTGAACAATGTCTGTGTGTATTTGTGTGTTATTGCATGAATTATTCCTTGAATTATTGATGTATTTTGGTCTTGAATTATTGATGTATTTTGTGTTCCCAGATTGTATTTGGTCTTGAAGTTGTTGAAATTTGGTGACTTGATTTGTTTTAGGTTTTATCTTCAATGACGAAGTCGAAAGAAACCAAGGTAGAGGAGGCCTCAAAAAGTGTCTGACAAAGCCATAAGACGGCTTCGAAAAGAAAAATTATTTCGCCGTCCAAGAGTTCCGGCGATGACGACGCGTTCATGGCCACACCACCAAAGAAAAAGAAGGTATAGAATAAAAACTAAGTGGCTTATTTAGAGTAATTTAATGTGACGCCTTGTTTTGTTTTGTGTTTGATATAGACTAAAAACAAGGCCGAGTCCTCGGGCGTTGCGGCGGCCTCGGAAAGTCCTACCACTTTTATTTCCCGAAAGATGAGTGTCACAAACCCATTTGGATCCTAGTTCGTGACATATTGGTAACGGACTAGATTTACTTCGTGACACTGTGTCACGGACTGGATTCATTTCGTGACACATCTTTCAGGAAGTCGCTGAATTCCATTATTTTGATCACACTCATGTTGAAGTGAATGATTTTGAATGGGCATGAGGATGACATTGATGTGAAAAACACACAAAAGTCATCAACCTTGGGGCGATGAAGATTCGCCTCTTAGTTTGAAAGTCCAAATGAATGCAGAGGCTATTGAAGAGTATGAGTTTTTAGGGACATAGAGGGTTCAAGAGGTACCTCCATTAATTTGACGTCATGAAGTTGTGGATCCAAGTCGGCTTGAAGAGGGGCCACAAGAACATATCTCAGGGTAAACCAAAATATAAGCCGGAGGAAGAAACCATAGCACCTTCAATGGAAGTTGGTCAGATGGCTATAAACCAGAAGACCTTCTTCTACAACATGTGGCACGCGGACGGTTGGTTGTCTGTGTTGTCAATAATGCCCACAAGAAGAGTTGTAGTCTTTATTTTGTACATTTGATGTAATAAAGTCTCATGAAGACTCTTGCTTGTAATTGCCTATTCATTCAATAATAAAATTGAAACGTTCATTCATTCTTTCTTTGTTTGTTTGAAGCTTTATGATAAAACCTTAGTCTTTTAGTCCATAAACAAACTTAACAACTTACGAAGAGACAAATGTAGATTTGCATGAACAAACTCTTCGTAGTTTGCTTAAAACAATATATTCGCAATCTTAGGGTCAAAGGACTATTGACCTCAGTACGATTGTTAGAAGAATCTATGATGTCTGGTTATGAGGCCTTGAGAGTTGGAGACTCTATAGTTCTTCTAGGTATCTTCCGAAGGTACTGAATTGACCAGTGCACTTCTAGAGACAAGATAAGAACAAACCATTTAACCTCTTATGTCTCGAAGTCACTATGTATGAATTGCATCATGCTTACCTTAATCCTGAAATGAGACATGTCATTTCACACCTTAGTATTCTCATTTGAGAAAGTCAGAGTTCGGACTCACTATGTGATTCCGAACAGGGCCTATTGGTGATGTACTAAGTTGTGAGAATGTCATGAGTGACTTTGTGAAGTTCTCATAGATATGGAATTCATGTACAAGATTGCTGAAATGCAATGTATGTCACCTCATGCTTTGTTCCTTGGAGTGTGAATAAATGAACTGGCCAGTGTCCAAATTGAGTCCCGACTCTTTTGGATGAAACAATGTGACTTGTTAGCTCCTCGTCAATACATTGTTTCTAACTTATTCACAAGCGACAAAGGAGTTGAGGAAATAACAGCTAGAAGGGTAAAATGGTAATTTAGTAAATCCCGACTAGCTGATGACATTCATGAAGGGTAGCATAGATAATATTCAGTGGATCCGCTCATTATAATTAGGTGAATTCTTGAGTATAAAATAAATTCATTTGAACCGAGAGATTTTCAGTGTCAGCTCTTTAGTGGAGTCAGTTGGCATTAAGCTAAACTTGGAAAAGGTTTGTGAACTTTTGAGTCCAAGTGTTTAGCTCAAGCTTTGTTCATTTGGGTCCATGAGGTCACTGTCACGAATCACATCGATAGGAATAGTTAAACTTGAAGCTAAGTCAAAACAAGAACGAAAATTGTCAAAAGGGTATTTTTGTCTTTTGAGACATATGATGAAATGAATGTCAATAAATTTTTTTGACAATGTCATTTGATGACATGCATCACTCGGCCAAAATAAGATTTATTGGGCCTTGTGGATTAATTTCATTTCATAAGAATTTTATTGAAAATTCGTAATGGGCATTTTTCATGTTGTCATGAACAAGTGGAAAAGCTTCTAGAAGGCCTTTCTAGTATTAGAATAGGCGCCCACCACCTAAGAGGAAAGAGAGAATATTTTGTGCATAAATGTATCAAGATACTTGCCAAAAGAAAAATAGGAAACAAATTTGCATGTGTATGCATTAGGGTAATCGGCCAAGTGAGAAAAAGGCAAGCCAAGGAACAAAAAAGGAAACAAATCCAAGCCTCTAGGAGGCTGCCTTGGGCGCCCAAAATGGAATGGGAAATAAGGGATTTTTGCTCATGAATATGCGATATTCTATAGAAGAAGAAACTACCTTATTGAAGGTAAGACCTCTCCTATAAATAGGAGCCTCATTCCACACTTTTCATTCATCCAAGTTTAAGATATTTGAGAGACTCTCTCTCTAGAACTTTGGCCGAACTCCTCTCTCTCTCTCTAGTTTATTTTCGATTTTTTGTTTTGGAACCTAGGTCCTCATTCGACCTAGTGTTTAGCTCTGCGACTTCAAGACTTGTTCTTAAGTCGTAGTGTTTAAAAGTGCCCACTCACTAATTCCTTTATTTCGAGTGATTTAGTGATAGAAACTTTCGTGGTTGCTCGAGGTGCCGAGGAAAGAAAGAGAGACGTGCTGCGAAGGGAGACGAACGTTATCAACCTTCCGAAGGCTCATCAACGTTCAAGCTTCAAGAAAGGTTAGTAAACTTCTAAACTCATAATAGTTATTAAT
This sequence comes from Urtica dioica subsp. dioica, assembly GCF_054948205.1. Classification (NCBI taxonomy): domain Eukaryota; kingdom Viridiplantae; phylum Streptophyta; class Magnoliopsida; order Rosales; family Urticaceae; genus Urtica; species Urtica dioica. Next base: position 22,444,214 of record NC_142759.1, on the reverse strand, counting down.
TACATGTACTTGCTCTTTGTCTAGGTTAGTAAAAACTGTTTTTACTTGTAAAAGAAATTTTTTAAAATTCCGCCGCTTACCGAAGCGTTAATTATTTTCTTAAACCCTAGATCGGTTCCAACAAATGGTATCAGAGCTATGGTCAAAGATTAGCATGTACATGTTTTTAAAATTATAAGCTTGAAAATCGTTTTCGAAAGTTTACTAATTTTGTGACAAGTTAGAATTGTTATCTTAGATTTTTTTTTAATTTATAGCTCTTGTCTTTAAATTAAAAATCATGTTGTTTTTCTATGAGTTTGGGATGATATTAAAACACATTAGAATCAGTTCTAAAAGTTTTTAATAAAACGTGTTTTAAAGGTTTGAGAATTTTCGAGTAAATATTGTGACTAGTTATATTGTCTTGCTAGTTTCTTTTATTTACTTGAATCGTTTTATGCATGTTGTTTTTTCTTTTATATCATGTTATTACCTTGCTAATAAAACACAAATAAAAGCTTTAAACAACATCCTAAAACGTTCGGTTACACTCGATTCTTTTTCGCACCTAAAAAGGACCAAGCTTTAATTATTTCTTTTTCTTCGAGCTGGAGTAAACCCGCATTAAAAGTGGCATAACTCTCGGCTCCGAAATCAAAATTTAATGATTCTTGAATCAAATAAAATCTCTGTCTGTCCTCTTTCCAATGCCACCATTTTCGGCTCAAAAGGACATCGGAGCCGCCAGATATGGCGATTTTACTCCGAGGTGCGCGGCTGTGCTGAAACTCCAGTTTTTTAGAAATCCGGATTTTCAAACCCCACTACCATGAGTTATAGAACTCTAATGAGAAAATCTTCTTGAGCAAAAATGTTTTTCATATGATTATAAACATGATGTGTAAGATTAAAATGTTTTGATTTTTGAAAGTTTAATTGAAATTGAGTTTTTTACAAAACTAGTTTGAATTTTGAGAAACCGTTTTCACTTTCAAACTTGAAAAATATTTTGTCATCCAAATCAAATAAATTTTCAAAATGTTTTCAAAACTATATCTATATCACATATGTTCAAAATCTATATGCTCTTGAAAATATGAGTGGGAGGTCTCCTTGTAGACAAGCCGAAAAATAAAAAGATGTGTAATCTCAAACTTTCAAGTGTTCGAATGAGTTGAAGTTCACACTTCCCTCACGCACTTTCCCGAAATAGAAAATAGGAAAAGATCGAGTATGTACCTTGTGCCTTTATGCACTAATACTGCTCTGAACATGTCGATCTAGGATTCTCTTCTAGTTGTCCACTCTGTCGCTCTTTAACTAGGAAATCTGTTTCCGAACTTATAAGAGTCGATGAACCAACTCCAAAAACTAAGTGGGAGGGTTATACTTGTTGTTTGTAACCCACGATCTCCAACACTAATGAAAAGTGCAAGTGTCGCCAGACTAAGAGTCACCCTCGTGGCCCTCTCTTAAATGAGAGTACTCAAGGGCGCTTTGCACTGATCATTGCTCAATGAGCTAAATCCGAAAGTGAGACAATGAGACAAGACCTCCCCTCGGCGGATTGTTTTTCAAAGTCAATCTTTTGGACTAAGTGGTTGGTTACACACTTAGACTCAATCCCTAGTAATCCTCCCTCGAGGCCCTGCGAAAGGATGCGAGTGATCAAACCAATTTACAAGGTGGCTAGTCAAAAATTGGTGTATTGACATCTTGGCTAAGCATTAATGATGTGTCATTTACTTATAAATGGAGATTTTTTGCGGCCTTCCCTCGAAGGAGTAAATTATCGTTTGGTTTATAACACCTTTGGATTTTATAAAAGTCTTAATAAAACTTAAATCCTAAACCAAAGACTAATCATAAACTTGTTTCAACTTATATAGGCAATATGTCTCTCAACCTTCTCTCGTTTATCCTTTCCTCGAACAAACTCGAAAACGAAAACTACGTAGATTCGAAACGTAACCTCGACATAATCCTTACCAAGCACAAATGGGTACTCACCACCCTGTGTCCTCCTCTGACGAATAATGATTCAACTCAAGAGGACAAAGACGCCTTGGCGGCCTGGCTCTGCTCTGATGAGATTGTGAGGTGCTATATCTTAGCATCAATGAACAATGTGTTGCAACAACAACATCGTGACATCGAGACTGCCGCCGACATGCTCACCAATCTCCATGAGATGTTTGGAGGGCAAAGGCGTCAAGCAAGGCAAAAAGCAGTCCGACAATTTATGAACTGTCGCATGAAGGCTAGGACTCCTGTTGGAGACTTTATGATATTGATCATTAGTCATCTGAGTACAATGAAAATCCTAGGATCTGAGATTGATGGGAAGAATGTCATAGATGTGATCTTAGAAACTCTCCCCGCATCTCTTGATACCTCCAAGATGAACTACTCCATTAACAAGCTAAAGTACAATGTTACCAAGCTTATGGAGGAACTTCACACTGTTGTAGGTCTCACTAAGAGAAAGATGAATCAAGGAGAGGCACATGCTACTGAGCACAAAGCCTCCGCCTCTAGAGCTGAGAAGGGATCTTACAAGGCCGATAAAACAAACTGTTATGCCTATCTCAAAGCAAAGGAACATAGTATTGTACTGGTTACTGAAGCATGCTTAGTAGCTGATAATGTATCAACGTGGATTCTTGACTCCGCTGCTACTAACCATATTTGTTGTTCCTTGAATGGTTTCAAGAAAACCAAAAGCTTAGAGGAAGGCGAGTTCTGTTTCAAATGGGGTGATGGGAGCCTGGTGTCCGCGAAGGCTGTGGGATCCGTGACGCTGTCTTTTGAAGACCGCACTTTAAACTTGAATAATGTTTATTTTGTTCCTACCTTTGGGAAGAACTTAATATCCGTTGCTCGTCTTCGTGAGCAAGATTATTGTTTAAAGTTCATTAAGAATAGAATTCGTATTTCGTTTCCTGATAATTCTTTTGTCACTGATGCATGTATGAAGAATGCTCTTTTCTACATCTATCCCACTCAACCTTCTCTTTTAGACACCGAAGTAGATAATGATCTAATTAGGGAGCCAAAGAGGATCAAACTTTCTGAATCCTCCGATCTAACAAAAACAACATACCTCTGGCACTTAAGACTTGGTCATATCAGTCTAGATAGGATTAAGAGACTTGTGAGGGATGGTCCACTCCAAGCCTCTGCAATAGGTTCTTTACCTACTTGTGAATCCTGCATAGAAGGAAAAATGACTAAGCGACCTTTCTCCGATAAGGGTCAAAGAGCCACTGAGTTGCTGGAACTAGTACATTCTAATGTATGTGGTCCACTCAACCAACAGGCACGTGGAGGATACGAATACTTTGTTACCTTCACTGATGATTACTCAAGATATGGGTTTGTCTATTTGCTCAAACACAAATCCGAGACCTTTAACGTATTTAAGGTCTTTAGGGCTTTAGTGGAAAAGCAAACTGGCAAAGTGATCAAAACCCTTCGATCCGATCGAGGTGGTGAGTATATGTCTGGAGAGTTCGATGACTTTCTTAAAGAAGAAGGTGTCGCTTCTCAGCTTACCGCACCTGGCACACCTCAACAAAACGGAGTGTCAGAGAGAAGAAACCGAACTCTTATGGAGATGGTTAGATCAATGATGAGTTACTCATCACTCCCTCTTTCCTTTTGGGGATATGCCCTCGAAACAGCCGCTTACATTCTGAACCAAGTTCCGTCCAAAACGGTTCCTGGTACTCCTTATGAACGATGGACTGGCCGTAAATTAAATCTTGGCCATATCCGAATTTAGGGTTGCCCTGCACACGTGCTGAGGCAAAAGACTAGCAAGTTGGCTAGTAGGTCAGAATTGTGCCTGTTTGTGGGATATCCAAAGGAAACCAAAGGTCTTACTTTCTATAGTCCCGAGGACGATAAGACTTTCGTTAGCACGAATGCTCATTTCCTTGAGGAATACTTTATGAAGGATGCGAAACCTAGAAGCAAAATTGTGCTTGAAGAAAAGTTGGGTGAGGAAGCTTCTACCTCATCTGTAAGAACTGTTCTTACCCCAACTGAAACACAACCTAACTCATCAGAATCTCGTCAAGTAGTACTTCGACGTAGTAGGAGGGCTACTCAAAAGCCTGACAGGTACATGTCTTATGGAGACTCTCTCATAGCCGTCTCTGACATGGATGATCCTGTTTCCTATAGCCAAGCGATGGCTTGTTCTGAATCAAACCTTTGGCTTGACGCCATGAAAGTTGAAATGCACTCGATGTATATCAACGATGTCTGGAAACTTGTAGACCTTCTTGAAGGGATTAAACCCGTAGGGTGTAAGTGGATATACAAGAAAAAAAAGGGGTCCTGATGGGAACGTCGAGACGTTCAAAGCACGACTTGTGGCGAAGGGTTATACCCAACAAGAAGGGATTGATTATGAAGAAACCTTCTCGCCAGTCGCGATGCTTAAATCCATCCGCATACTCCTATCCATAGCTGCAGCTCTCGACTATGAGATCTGGCAAATGGATGTCAAGACAGCCTTCCTGAATGGCAATCTTGACGAGCGCATTTATATGGCTCAACCAGACGGTTTCGTGGAAAAAGATCAAGAGACCAAGGTTTGTGAGTTGCTCAAGTCCATTTATGGACTAAAGCAAGCATCTAGGTCATGGAATATTATATTCGATGAAACTGTAAAGAGCTTCGGCTTTGAACAGTCAATAGATGAGCCTTGTGTTTACAAGTTAATACACGAAGGCAAAGTTGTGTTTCTCGTACTATATGTCGATGATATATTACTCATTGGTAATGACGTGGGTAAGTTATCTGAGGTTAAGGTCTGGTTAGCAAAGCAATTCGACATGAAGGATCTAGGAGAAGTCGTGTACATTCTGGGGATCCAAATCTTTCGAGATAGGAAGAACCGGACTCTGTCGCTCTCTCAAGCATCTTATATTGATAAGGTTATGGATCGCTTCTCGATGCAAGTCTCCAAGAAGGGCCAAACACCCTTTAGGCATGGAGTTTCACTCTCTAAGGACCAGTCTCCAAAGACTGCACAAGAGATTGAAGACATGAGGAAGATTCCTTACGCCTCTGGCGTAGGAAGCCTCATGTATGCTATGCTTTGCACTAGACCTGACATCTGTTTCGCCGTTGGCGTAGTTAGCCGTTTCCAATTCAACCCTGGACCCGAGCACTGGATTGCTGTTAAGCATGTTCTTAAGTATCTTCGAAGAACTAGGAACTTGATGCTTACATACTCAGGTACTGACCTGACTATGACGGGATATACCGACTTCGATTTTCAAGCGGCTAAGGATTCCAGGAAATCCACTTCGGGATCTGTGTTCATCCTTAATGGTGGAGCTGTCGTGTGGAGGAGTATTAAGCAATCTTGCATTGCTGACTCCACAATGGAAGCAGAATATGTGGCTGCTTGTGAAGCATCCAAAGAGGCTGTATGGCTTAGAAAATTCCTTAAGTATTTGGAAGTTGTTCCAAACGTCGACGAGCCCATGACCCTTTATTGTGATAATAGTGGGGTTGTCGCTAACTCAAAGGAACCTAGAAGCCATAAGCGCTCTAAGCATATTGAGAGGAAATACCATTTGATTCGAGAGATCGTGCAGCGCGGAGACGTGGAAGTGAAGAAGATCTCAACGGTGGACAACCTCGCAGATCCATTCACCAAGGCCCTAGCAAACAAGGTCTTCGACCAACATCGTGAGGGATTAGGCATGAAGGACTACACACATCTTCTTTGAGTCAAGTGGGAGTTTGTTGTCAATAATGCCCACAAGAAGAGTTGTAGTCTTTATTTTGTACATTTGATGTAATAAAGTCTCATGAAGACTCTTGCTTGTAATTGCATATTCATTCAATAATAAAATTGAAACGTTCATTCATTCTTTCTTTGTTTGTTTGAAGCTTTATGATAAAACCTTAGTCTTTTAGTCCATAAACAAACTTAACAACTTACGAAGAGACAAATGTAGATTTGCATGAACAAACTCTTCGTAGTTTGCTTAAAACAATATATTCGCAATCTTAGGGTCAAAGGACTATTGACCTCAGTACGATTGTTAGAAGAATCTATGATGTCTGGTTATGAGGCCTTGAGAGTTGGAGACTCTATAGTTCTTCTAGGTATCTTCCGAAGGTACTGAATTGACCAGTGCACTTCTAGAGACAAGATAAGAACAAACCATTTAACCTCTTATGTCTCGAAGTCACTATGTATGAATTGCATCATGCTTACCTTAATCCTGAAATGAGACATGTCATTTCACACCTTAGTATTCTCATTTGAGAAAGTCAGAGTTCGGACTCACTATGTGATTCCGAACAGGGCCTATTGGTGATGTACTAAGTTGTGAGAATGTCATGAGTGACTTTGTGAAGTTCTCATAGATATGGAATTCATGTACAAGATTGCTGAAATGCAATGTATGTCACCTCATGCTTTGTTCCTTGGAGTGTGAATAAATGAACTGGCCAGTGTCCAAATTGAGTCCCGACTCTTTTGGATGAAACAATGTGACTTGTTAGCTCATCGTCAATACATTGTTTCTAACTTATTCACAAGCGACAAAGGAGTTGAGGAAATAACAGCTAGAAGGGTAAAATGGTAATTTAGTAAATCCCGACTAGCTGATGACATTCATGTAGGGTAGCATAGATAATATTAAGTGGATCCGCTCATTATAATTAGGTGAATTCTTGAGTAGAAAATAAATTCATTTGAACCGAGAGATTTTCAGTGTCAGCTTTTTAGTGGAGTCAGTTGGCATTAAGCTAAACTTGGAAAAGGTTTGTGAACTTTTGAGTCCAAGTGTTTAGCTCAAGCTTTGTTCATTTGGGTCCATGAGGTCACTGTCACGAATCACATCGATATGAATAGTTAAACTGGAAGCTAAGTCAAAACAAGAACGAAAATTGTCAAAATGGTATTTTTGTATTTTGAGACATATGATGAAATGAATGTCAATAAATTTTTTTGACAAGGTCATTTGATGACATGCATCACTCGGCCAAAATAAGATTTATTGGGCCTTGTGGATTAATTTCATTTCATAAGAATTTTATTGAAAATTCTTAATGGGTTTTTTTCATGTTGTCATGAACAAGTGGAAAAGCTTCTAGAAGGCCTTTCTAGTATTAGAATAGGCGCCCACCACCCAAGAGGAAAGAGAGAATGTTTTGTGCATAAATGTATCAAGTTACTTGCCAAAAGAAAAAGAGGAAACAAATTTGCATGTGTATGCATTAGGGTAATCGGCCAAGTGAGAAAAAGGCAAGCCAAGGAACAAAAAAGGAAACAAATCCAAGCCTCTAGGAGGCTGCCTTGGGCGCCCAAAATGGAATGGGAAATAAGGGATTTTTGCTCATGAATATGTGATATTCTATAGAAGAAGAAACTACCTTATTGAAGGTAAGACCTCTCCTATAAATAGGAGCCTCATTCCACACTTTTCATTCATCCAAGTTTAAGAGATTTGAGAGACTCTCTCTCTCTAGAACTTTGGCCGAACTCCTCTCTCTCTCTCTCTCTAGTTTATTTTCGATTTTTTGTTTTGGCACCTAGGTCCTCATTCGACCTAGTGTTTAGCTCTGCGACTTCAAGACTCGTTCTTAAGTCGTAGTGTTTAAAAGTGCCCACTCACTAATTCCTTTATTTCGAGTGATTTAGTGATAGAAACTTTCGTGGTTGCTCGAGGTGCCGAGGAAAGAAAGAGAGACGTGATGCGAGGGGAGACGAATGTTATCAACCTTCCTAAGGCTCATCAACGTTCAAGCTTCAAGAAAGGTTAGTAAACTTCTAAACTCATAATAGTTATTAATTACATGTACTTGCTCTTTGTCTAGGTTAGTAAAAACTGTTTTTACTTGTAAAAGAAATTTTTTAAAATTCCGCCGCTTACCGAAGCGTTAATTATTTTCTTAAACCCTAGATCGGTTCCAACAGTCTGATCAAGTATTAATATGTGTTAGTAATTTTTAAAATGAGTCTTGTTTTACAGCTCACTTCGTGACAGATGTGTAATGGACCCAGTTTACTTCGTGACAGATGTGTCACGAAATGAACTGAGTCTGTGACACATCTGTCACGAGGTGAACTGAGTCTGTGATATCACGAAGTGGACTTATTTCGTCACAAATTTCCCAAATTTACAAATTCCAAGAAGTAATTTATCTTTTGTCGTGCTGCATGTTGACGTTGCGATGTATTACCTTCGGAAGAAGAAAAAGGCGGGTTTGTAAGTATCTTTGAGATACTTACAGTCAGTTCAATGCTAGCCAAGATCCGAGTGTATTTTTGAAGAAGAAGCTGAAAGAAAAAAAAAATGTGTCGTCGACCACATTACCGGGGAGTCTGGAGCGGAGCAACTGGTGGACCCATGGCATGGCGTCGATGATGTCTCCATCCCTGTCATAGATGGTGGGTATTATCTTCTTGTTGTCAACATGCATTCAAAGTGTATAACGGTGTATGACTCCATGAGTTCCACCGGTAGACACCAAACGCTTGTGGACACGGAAGTTAGAAATTTGGCCACCATTTTACCATATGTTCTGCATGTCGCCGGCGTTCTACTCTCCAACGAAGAAATATTAAAGGTCGTCCACTACGATCAAAATGCCACAACAAGACAATGGGTAGATATTTTAATTCGTAATTTCACATTCTTAATGACACATTTTAATTTAAGCATGCATTTTTTGTTCCTTCAGAAATGATTGTGGCATGTTTATGATCAAGACTGCCGAGTTTTTGGCACACGACCTTTCCTTGTCTGATTTGAAATAGGAGGACATGAGCACGTACCGACAGAAGACGACAACCGAATTATACCGACACGGAACGCTAAAACTACACACGTGTGGAAATGTCAACGTTGAGGCTACTTAAATTATGTGATTATGACTGTATACACATGTTTATGATTGTACGTATGTGTTTATAACTGTATATATGTGTGTCTGATTGTACGTATGTGTTTAGAACTTTATGTATTGTCTTGAAATCAATTAATTAGTTTAGAATTTTATGTATTGTTTCGAAATCAATTTATGTGTCACAAAGTGACCTCATTTCGTGACAGATGTATCACGGACTGAGATCACTTCGTGATACGTGTGTCACGGACTGAGATCACTTCGTGACACATGAGGTTGTTTTATAAACCATTCTTAACAATAAACCCAATACCAATAAAGTTCAAAACATTCAAAATGTAATACATACCAAAACACTAAGGAATTTCTAGACATTCAATGATAAAACGTGTCGAATTACAATCCAAACCAATGATCCATCCCTAGAGCCCTCATTTCTGGTGGAATTAGGTTGCGACACGTAGCTCTATTGTGGCCTACACCTCCACAACGGGAACATTTACGAAGCGGGGCATCAGATTCTCCAAGAGGAGGAATCTTTCTCTTCTTAGGTCTACCCGCCGGACGACCTAAGAAGTTAGGCGGATTTACTTTGATCTGTTTGATTTCGTCGGGAAAAGTCCATGACGATTCACTTCCTTGAGGATGAAAACCCCTGCATACGCCATTTCCAATACCCGGTCGTGTAGTACTCTGCACAATCATCTGGTAGGTTGCGTAAGCAACAAGCCGCAATAGCATGCCCACATACAAATAGATTAGTTTGAAATTCTCGACATGATCACGTCTTATCAATCAAGTTCACTGCCCATGGTGTTCCATACGTGTCTAAAACCTCAAATTCGTATACTGCAGAAGGTTGGACCTAAAACATAAGCAGAAAATACTTTAAACATAAGCAGAAAATACCTCAGTCCATGACACATGTGTCACGAAGTGACCCGAGTCCGTGACACATGTGTCACGAAGTGACCCGAGTCTGTGACACATGTGTCACAGAGTGAATTTAGTCCGTGACACATGTGTCAAAAATTGAATTCACTTCGTGACACTTGTGTCACGGACTCGGTCATTTCGTGACAGATTTTCAAAATTAAAAACACACTATAACCTACATATTTGCCGAGACACTAAGTTTTTTTTAACATTTCGGTATGATATTCCACTGAAAACACACTTTGAGTTGATGACACCTTTTCTCATCGTTGGTAAAACCAAACTTGCATTCTCTCCCTCAACCAATCAAGGCACTTCACTATTGGAAATGATCTTGCTTTGACAGTTAACGCATTAAAAAATTCTTCGTTGTTTGAAGTTATGATCGTATACCTTGATTCTTGAAAAAAACAACATGCCCACTTCTCATTTCCTACTTCGTTGATAAGGTACGACCGTATCAACGGGTCTTCCTTGTCTAACATGCGCATAAACTTTTGATATTCAAATATAGTATACGCTTTTGCTGCACCGTGGAACTTCCAGTTGAATTCCTTGCCAATTTTTTTGAATTTTGCCTTGACGTTATTCTTCACGTGGTATGCGCAAAAACCATGTTTTGCTCTTGGAAATACTTTCTTCGCGACGTTAATGATCCTGGTGTTTCGGTCGGATACGATGACCATGTTATCTTTCTCCCCCAATGCTTCTTTAAGTTTCTTGAAGAAGTAAAACCAAGACTTGGAAGTTTCTGACTCCCCAATACCATAGGCAAGCGGGAATATTTGCTCATTCACGTCCATCGCGGAAGCCGTAAACATGTTATCCTTGTGATAGTTTGTCAAGAAGGTTGCATCAACAATTACAATAGGCCGACAATACTTCCATCCCTCTCTAAACGGAGCCAAAGAAACGAAAAAGTACATGAAATATTTATGACGATCAGTTTTTAGGTCGATGAGAGAACCTGGATTCTTTTGCTTTAACGTGTACTTGTATTTTGCAAGAGAGGCGTATGACAGATCTCAGTCCCATATAAGGACTCTATTGCACATTCTTTTGCCCTGCATGCTGTTCTGTATGAAATATTGACTCCAACCTGTGTTCGCATGTAACTCTGGATCTCCTTTGAGGTACAACTATGTACAATTGGATCAATAAATTTGTGTTTCACCCTCTCTCCAACCAACTTTGCAGTAGCTTGCGGTTGCCCTTTTTGTCTGTCCTCCACAGAACAAGTGTGCTTTGGATCATATTTTGAAACATAAACACGTACACAGTCAAAAACATTAAAAAAAAAAGCGCATCCATTTCGTGACAGATCTGTCACGGCATCCACTTCGTGATACATGTGTCACGGACTGGATTCACTTCGTGACAGATCTATCACGAGCTGATTCGTCTATGAAGAGAAGTTAGGAAATTTCAAATAAAATCAGTTTTTAGGTCGTGAAATTTTACCTTCTAATTTCAAAACAATCCGTGTTCTTTAGCTTCACTGCCCGGACCGCCCAATCACAATTTTTACCCGCACAAATGACATGAAGTTTGAGCGGAGATGAGTTCTTCATTTTGAACCGATAATGATTATTGATTGCATCCATCCGCAAATGCTTCAACATCGTCGCTTTGTTTGCATATAATCCTTTTTTTTACACTTACCGGAGATAAAATGTCCAACACCTCAATATCGTTACTCTCAACACATGTATCTGATTCGGGAGCCGTAACCAAACACCCCCCATTCTCTTGGCTCGATACCTTCTCTTTTCTTTGAGATCGAGTTGGCGGTGGTGGAAGAGGATGATCTTGCTGGTGTTGAGTCTGTGGTGGAGCCTCTATCGACAAAATGACTGGTGGCGGAGACCATCTGGGTTGGGATGTCGGTGTCGCCTGGCTAAAGGTATTGATGTCATCCAACCCAACAGTATCATTAACGAAAGCGTCCGGACTTGGTAAGTCCCATTCACGTGACTCGGATATAGGACTCGGCATGTTTGGAATGATCCTGCTTCGATTGCAAGAGAATCCACTCTCGCTTGTGCTTGGTGTTGGAGTGGATCCAACCCGTGGAGAAGAGGCTTCATTTTTTTTTATCCTGAAATGCCTCCTGACTAATCTCAAGTACAAGATTCAACTTTGTCCGGTTCGGTTTGTTCTTCCTCAAGTACAAATAACATCGCAAACTTTCGTTGTCGTCTATGGTTGGCGGTATGAGCCCGTCAACTTCATGTTTGACGTTGATTGAATGCGTTGCAGGGGTCACGTTCAACCGAGCATACAATGTTTGCATCAAACTTGGATAATTCAAATTGGTAGGAAGTAAAAGCGTAAGAGTACCACCATCTTGATATACGTCCGGTTTTACCCTCTTCCCGCTATGCTTAGCATATAAACATATTTCCGCCATAGCTCTATACGTTCGGTAATATTAGATATGAGTATTAGAAAACAGTTATTAACATCGAAAAACATCCAGTTCGTGACACATGTGTCACGAAGTGAATCCAGTTCGTGACACCCTGGAAAAATCGGAAAATCAACAAAAAAAACGCCATTTTTGACAAACAAATCACACCCAAACACAATGAAACATATTTCAACATGAATCAAAACAATTAAACATTTTCTTATATGTTAAAAATAGGAAGAACTTACCAAAATATGTGAAGAAATTTTGGATCTAGGATTTGCAGGAACTCTCATCACCACAAGAAGAAGAAGAACCTTGGATTTGTAGGAAACAAACCATCATTTGGATTTGAAGGAAGGAAAAAATGGGTTTAAGATTATTGCAAAATGGGTTTAGGATTCAAACCTTAGATTTGCAGGAAAAAAAAACCATCCTTTGGATTTCGGCGAGCAAGGTTCCGGCGACCAGCACTCCGGCGACCCTCGTGAAGAAACCTCCGGCGACCCACAAGCGGAGAAGGAGTTAGTTTTTTTTCACACGGTTTGTTTGAGGAACTGAAGGCTGGCTGGGTTCTGAAGAAAAAAAAAAGCAAAATGAGTTGGTCTTCATTAATGGGTCTTGAAGGTAGTTGAGGAAAAAATAAATTCTCTCACCTACTTGTAGTACTACTTTTGTCAATTTTTGAGTTTTGGGCTAAATTTGGTAAGTCACATTGAGATGGTATTATTAGTGTCAATTCCCCTTTTTTTTAAGGACAGCGATAACTTTGCTGCTAGTCGAGATTGAACCAACGACCTTCATTTTGAAAGTGGTGGAAAATTATCAACTAGGCTATGAATAGTAATGATTATGGTAATAATGTCACTTTCTAGTACCGCACACTATTTTTTTAATTAATAAAACACACCACTAGTTTGGATAGAGTGAGATCAGCTTCAAACAATTTTTGTTACTGCTCCCATTGAATTTTTTTTTTTTTTTGTAAAATGTTAAAATAAATAATGTGGATGGAGAAAAAAAAAGTTATGATGTGTAAAAATAGAGTTAGCTTTTAGAATAATGAATTCTAGCACTCACTGGAGAGAAGAAATGAGGAAGACGAAGATTGAGAGAGATAGAGAGAAAGAGAGAGAGAGATAGAGAATGAGTGAACTGTTGAACGATCGTTCTAACATAATTTCATTGAATGAGTGAATGATTACAATAAGTTATAATTACACATATATAGTCAGCTATCTTTGACTGATGAGTTAGTTACAAACTGAAGTTAGTTACGCAAATTGAGTATGAGCTGGCAGTGATGAGTTGGCGATGCTGACTAGGCTACTCTTGCTCACACGCCCCCATGAGCTGGACGGTTGTGCTCGACGGCTAGAAGCAGGCGAGAGATGAGTTCATGAAACCGTCTTCAGTAAGAGCTTTGGTGAACATATCAGCAAGATTGTCCTCAGGAGGCACATATCGAACTTCGATGGACTTTTCAGCGACCAAGTCACGAATGAAGTGTACATCAACTTCAATGTGCTTGGTGCGAGCGTGGAACACCGGGTTCGAGGCAAGAGCGCCAACGCCTAGGTTATCACACCAGATGATCGCCATCGACGGGGAGGGACAAACGTTCAGCTCACTTAGCAAGGAGCGAAGCCAAACCAGCTCAGGTGACGTTTGAGCAAGTGCCCTGTACTCCGACTGTTGCGTGCAGACCAAGTTATCAGGTTACCACCAAGGAGCACTACATATCCAGTTGTAGATCGACGATTGTCTGAGCAGCATGCCCAATCAGCATCTGAGAAGCCCTCTATGGCAAGTCGTGGGGCTGGTTTAAAGGAGAGACCATAGTGGAGTGTCCCCTTGACATAACGAATCAACCTTTTCCAAGCCTTCCAGTGAGATTCACGAGGACACTGCAGGTATTGACTAAACTTGTTGATGGCAAACGCTAGATCAGGCCTGGTAAGTGTCAGGTACTGAAGACCACCCACCAGCGACCTGTAGACTGTAGGAGATTCTAGCAATGGCGTGTCATCATCAGCAGTCAGAGACTTAGAAGAAATAATATGAGTAGGACATGGTTTTGCTTCAACCAGGTTTACCTTGACCAGCAATTCATAGGCATACTTGGTTTGAGTGAGCCTAAGTCCAGTCTTCATGCAAGTTGATTCAAATCCTAAGAAATGACTTGAAGAACCAAGAGATCCAAGTGACTTTAAAGCAAATTTGGCATTCAAGTCACTGATCACTCACTTGATTTCTGAATTGTCATTCCATGTGATGAGAATGTCATCCACATATACAAGTAGATATAGCCATACTGATCCAGAGTTATAGAAGAACAATGACGTGTCACTGCTGCTATTATGCCAACTCATCACTGCCAGCTCATACTCAACTTGAGTAACTAACTAACTTTAGTTTGTAACTAACTCGTCAGTCAAAGATATCTGACTATATATGTGTAATAATTATAACAGATTGTAATCATCTACTCATTCAATGAAATTCTGTTAGAACGATCGTTCAACATCTCTCTCTCTCTCTCTCTCTCTCTCTCTCTCTCTCTCTCTCTCTCTCTCTCTCTCTCTCTCTCTCTCTCTCTCTCTCTCTCTCTCTCTCTCTCTCTCTCTCTCTCTCTCTCTCTCTCTCTCTCTCTCTCTCTCTCTCTCTCTTCTCTACTAGGCTCATCGGTTCAGCATGCAATCTAGTTGCTTTAGCTATGTTTAGAACCCATTTTTAATTTCCACTAATTTGTTCATATAAAATAAAGTTTTATAACTTATCTACTAAAATTATTTTTTATTATTAATTTCAATTCAAACAGGCAACAGCACGAGAAAAACACAATATACTCTCGTCTTTTTTTCTCTCTTGTATTCTTAGGTTTCCATGTATACCTTTATAATTACCAAAAATGAATAAAACTGCCCTGTATGTCATATATGTATTATCAAGGTCACATAATGTGTTTCTCAGAAAAAGGTCACATAATGGGGCATACACGTCAGCGATAACGAATTGCATTTCTTAGCAAACAATAGGTCAGTGGACATTGTGCATCAGTAGATGCACTACTATAACATGTGATTTGGCAATTTCCATTGAACTTATCATCATAAGGTATGGCACAAAGGTTTAACCAAGAATCGTAGTGGCCCACAAAGGGAAATTCAATGACGTACCTCTCAACTCAAACCGCGTCAAGTTTCAACGCTCTTAAATTTGTTGGGGCCGAAAAAGAATGGAAAGTTATAGGCTCAACAATAGATGAACTTTGTGGCTAAAACTTAGCCCACGAATGGCAATAAGTCACGAGACCTACTAACTATTCAAGAAATTCCCTCAATCGAATTGAAGCCTTTCATTAAATTTCAGGCAATTTATTAACAGGCAAAGTCATTGAAAACGACGACTTATATATGTATTCCGGTCAACTAATCCACCACCTAATATGCTTTTGTGGACAATTTTTTCACTGCATGATTTCATTCACTTGTCAAAAATATACAAGTAGTTGCTAAGCTAATTAACCTCTCTTACCAGAACCAGACTCGGGAAAAACAATTTCCAACCACTACGCGTCGTTGTTGGGGATCCAATCATCTCCTTGAATGAAGCTCTGGACCGAATACGAAAGCACGTGCTCCTCCGGAATCTTGGAGCTCCACGGGACCCGCATGGAGACATCGGAGCCGGGCCCGGAGTTGTCGAACTCGCCGTAGAAGAGCGTGGTGAGGGCAAACTCTCCGCTCCACTCGAGCCAGCCACGTGGCGTGACGAGGGGCTCGAGGCGGGATCGAAGGAACACCGTCCTCGAGTACTCCTTCCACGGCCGCCCCAAAAAGCTGAGGTGGACTTTCGGGTTGGCGTTGTAGAGCTTGACGTAGTCGTCGGTGCCGTTGACGAGGCAGCCCTGGAAGACGAAGCCGGTGGGCTGGGCCGGGTCGGTCCGCCCGTGGGCCGTGACTGCGTTCTTCTCTCCCTTCTCGGGCCTCACTTGCCGCGGCGCGATCAGGACCGTGCAGTCCTGGAACACCGACGCCGAGTTTCCGAAGATGAAGTCCACGTTGCCTTGGATTCGGCAAGACTTGTAGAACTGTCGAAGAGATCGGGCGTAGAGAGTGTCTTGGTTTCCGATGAACTCGCAGTTCTCGATCACCGACAGGTCGCTGTCAGATCGGAACGCTACGGCTTGGTGAGCGTCCGGTCCGGCCGTGTTTTCGATCGTTAGTCCGTTCGCCATGAATCCATCTCCAACCACTCCTGCCAGAAAAACGGTTATCAAATCATAATCAAACCCCATGAAATTAACCTTGCATTGATTGGAAGCAAAACACCAACCAACTTATATGTCACTCATTAATCAAAATTTATTGTTGATAATAATAATATGGCTGTGGTCGTTCAACTTCATAGGTTTTGTCGATTAAAGTTTTTTTTTATTTCTTTCCTTACCCGTAGTCCTTAAACTTTAGAAATTGGACACCCATTATACTTTTTTTTTAGTCACTATTTTTAGAGAATCTGCAAGACTTTCGTGACCTTATTTTGTAGGTAAAATATCAGTTTCTATGCAAAAAGCCACAACCAAATAATTTTTTAACGAAATCTTACCGGATGTGAATTTTATTGGTTAAACTTAAATACAGTTAATTTCGCCATATATTTTCACATAAAATTTTTAAAAAAAATCAAAATTAAAAGAGTCACGAGTGCCAAATAATAAAAAAAAAAGTGTAGTAAACGATGCAATAAATTAACCAATCCGCCGCAATCAGTAAAATTTTCGAAGGACAAGTATTATAAAGAATTGAGAAAACAGACTCACCGACGGTGGCAGTGTTATAAGTGGATATCCCGGGCTGGCCCACATGCAAAGACCCCGTAATTACGGTTTTGCCCATGCCGTCCCCCAAAAACACGAGGTTCCTCTTCTCGAGGCCGACTCGTACGGTCTCATCGTAAAGCCCTTCCTTGATGTGAATCACGAACCTCCTTCCCGAGCTCCTCGGCGCCGCGTCGACGCCCTTCTGCACCGTCTCGAAGTCGCAACCCCCGCCCTTGCACACCGTCACGTCCGCCGCCACCTTCGCCGGAAAACCTCCCCGCGACCCCAGTCCAGCCCCTCCGCCGCTTCCCTCCCAGAAGCCGTCCCTCTCCGTCCTCGGCGGCCTCCACGACGCTGTGTCGTTTCCGAAGGCGTCGTACGAGGCGAGCATGGAGAGCGCGTTGCTGGAGAGCCTCGTCAGCGAGTCCAGAAACGACATCGTCTGGTTCACCTGGCTCGTGTCGTTCGCGTACTTTAGGGCGGACCAGCAGTCGTACTGATACTGCAAGGCCGCTCCGAGCCACGCGCGCGCGTCTTTGATCCCGCCGCGCGTCACGGCTGAGGAGCTCGTCCGGAGGCGGTATTCCGACGCGGAGAGGACCTCCACGCAGTTATTCGCCGCCGTGGTGCGGTTGATGTTCCCGACGGAGGAGTCGAGTATGGACTTCACCATCGTCTGCGCCTTGTGGAGATTATCCGACGAGACGCCGATCGCCGCCAGGATTACCTCCGGCGCCGACGCGGATCCCGGGACATTGAGCGAGGTCTGGCACACGTCAGGGAAGCGCGTGGCCTTGCAGGCGGAGGAAGGAGTAACGGCGGCGCCGGGGGTGGGTTTCGGCGGCGCGTGGCGGTGGCTATGGTGGTGAGAGGAGGATGAGGAGAGAGCGAAGAAGAGAGAGAGGGATACGAGGGACAGGAAGAGGATCGAAGCCATGGAAATGAGAAGGAATTTGGAGGTTGAGAAGAATGGTGGTGTGTGTTTCGTGGAGAGTCTGTTGTGGTTATGGTTATGGAAGGAGGTCATGGTTTTCAATTTATAATGGTAACGCATTAATGGAGTGAGATCCGAGTGGAATTTACCACTATTTTTGGCGCGATTACGTGTACGCCTATGAGAGATCGTGTTAGGAATCGGCGGATATTTGGAAAGGAAAAAAAAATTCACGGGTTCGAGATAGAGAAGGTAAATGAAGACTAAAGAGTGAAGGTCTCACGTGAAGAGAAAAGGAGACACAGAATAATTGCGTTTGAGAGGGATGTGATGTTGGACTTCGCAGATTCAAAATCATCCGTGAGAGAGAGAGAGAGAGACACTATTGATCAAAAAAAGTAGTGGACTGGTTTTTGGGCTTTTTGTCGGCATTGGGCCTTTCGACCCAATGAGAAGACGTGACGTGTCACGGCTGTGTACCAGTTTTATATTTCGAATCTGTCTACTTGCTTGTAGCTTAGTCGAATAGTGTGTGAAATTTGCAACGAACTCTTAACAGAATGTTGTAAGCAATAACGATCAAGAGAGACAATTATTCTTCTGAGTTGATAGTCTTTGGGAAATTGTTTCTTTTCCTTGTTTAATTTCTTGTTGTTCTGGTTTCAAAAGAAAAAGATTGGAACTATATGATTCTGTATAATATGATTTTACCAACTCATGTTTCTTTGTATGGTAGGAACAAAAAAAATGGTTTGGATTCCTCAAAAAAAAAAAAAAAAATGGTTTGGACTTTTTTTTTTAAAAAAAGTTAGAAATAAGACTTCATAATTAAATTTGAATTATGAAGTTACCATTTTATCCCTGCTAACATTAAAATTTAAGGATAAATGAAATTTTTGGTCCCTCATATTTGACCACTTTAAAAATTGCACCCCGAACGAAAAAAAACTGATTTATCAATCTTTTATGATAGTCATTTTTTCACTTTCAGTCATTCTGTTAAAAAAACCGTCAAAACAGATGAAAAATGGATCATGTGCTTATCATGTGCTTTTTAAATGAGGACAAAATCGTAATTTAATAATAAATTAAAAAACAGATCATATTACAAATAAAATTAATAAAATAAAAAATAATAGTTAAAAAAGATAAAAATATCTTCTTCTTCTTCTTCTTCTTCTCTCTCTCTCTCTCTCTCTCTCTCTCTCTCTCTCTCTCTCTCGCGCGTTGCTTCTCCGTCGACATGGCCGCGGGATTTGCGTTCCTGATCCCGAGCGTGGCCCAAATCGAACTCTTCGCCGCCTTGGCCGGGTCGTCAATCCTCAGCGTCTTCGGTATCAGAACCTTTTTGTAAGTGATGTATATCACTTGGCCGACTAAGGCAAAACGCAAACCAGGAAAAAAAGAAAGAAAGAAAGAAAGAAAGAAAAGAAAGAAGAAGAAGAAAGAGAACTCGGGGGAGAGAGCGAGAGAGGGACCGAGTGAGAGGGAGAGAGAGGGTGAGATGGAGTTGAGCTCGCGGAGGAAGAGGAAGCTCGGCCGACAGCAAGTCACCGAGACCCGAAAC
This sequence comes from Urtica dioica subsp. dioica, assembly GCF_054948205.1. Classification (NCBI taxonomy): domain Eukaryota; kingdom Viridiplantae; phylum Streptophyta; class Magnoliopsida; order Rosales; family Urticaceae; genus Urtica; species Urtica dioica. Next base: position 22,424,677 of record NC_142759.1, on the reverse strand, counting down.
CCATCTCGAGCGCGTGTCGTGGCTGAGGGAAAACGGCCGCCGCGAGCCACCAAGGACCGCCGCCGAGAAAAATACACCGGGAAAGAGAGAGAGAGAGAGAGAGAGAGAGAGAGAGAGAGAGAGAGAGAGAGAGAGAGAGAGAGAGAGAGAGAGAGAGAGAGAGAGAGAGCACCAAGGAAGCCGAATCTCACAAGAATAGGTGAGAATCTCTCTTACCCGGAATGAATTTTGAAAACCTAGGTTGAGATTCAAAATTTGGGATTCTTGTTTGTCTTGCTTGTTTCCGGGAAATTGATTGGCTTGAGAGGTTATTTAAACTTGTTGGTGATGTTTAGTACTCGAATTGTGTGTTGAAATTGGTCATTTGGTTTTTCTCCTGAATATTTGGCCGAAATCATGGAAATTAGGGTTCTTAATTGTAAAAAATTGGGGGTTTTGAATTATTAAACGAGATTTGATGATTTTGAGATGGTTTGATGAGTATTGGATTGAATATGTTTGAATTGGGTTTGAACTTTGGACATTGGATGTGGAATTTCAGTTTTGGCAGTGAGTTTTTGTTTTGACCGTTTGAAATTGTCTTTGGCCGTGTGGTGTTAAATTGAGATTCTGGTTTTGATGATTTATGATCTGAGAGTGTTTTGCTATTGTTTGTTGACTCGAGTTCGTAGTGATGATTAGAAATTATGACTCGTTAACGTGTTTTGGCCTCGAAGGTGAGGATTCCGGCGGGGTGGCTCTGGAGGGACTCGGGGATGACGAGGTGGCGGTAGTGGAGAGAGAGAGAAGATTTATTTATTTATTTATCTATTAACAATAATTAGAAAGTATAATAGTTAAGGGTATTCTGATAATTTCCTTTTTTTGTTCTACACGTGAGAATTTTCAGTCAATTTTAACAACAATGCTAACAGAAGGACTGAAAGTGAAAAAGTGACTATCATAAAGGATTGATAAAGCAGTTTTTTTCGTTCGGGGTGCAACCTGTTAAAGTGGTCAAAGATGATGGACCAAAAATGTCATTTATCCAAAATTTAAATATAAAACTTCTTCTTTGTCACAAAAATACTCATGTTTTAGTTGAAACGGGCCCACAAAATCCATCCTACTTATTTACGTCAGCCTATTTTCTCTCTTTCTTTCCCCTACCTCTCCATTTGCCACGTCATTTTCTTCCTCTTCATTTCTTCACTCCCGACATCATTTTACCAAAAGAGAGAGAGAGAGAAAAAAAAAACCAAGTAAAAAACTATCCAACCTCCTTTTTAAACTTCCCTTCAGCTCTCGTCGATCCATCGAGTCAGTTTTCACTTCTAAACTGTCATCACATTTCACTGGACAGAAGAAAGAGAGAGAGAGAGAGAAACCAAACTCAAAAACCGTCCATTTTCTTCTTTCCCTTCCTCTCGCCGATTCATTTTCTGTCGCCGAACACTCTTGTGTTTCATTTCTTCACTCTCATTTCTTCGCCGATTGGAGATGAAGACTAAGCCTAGTCCACTGTCCAAACGTCATCCAAAAAATCTTGATCCTAACCCTAACCCTAGAAAGAGGACTCATCCTCAAACACCCACAAAAACTCCGCTAGTGACACATGCATCCCCGCGTCAGAGTCCGTGCTGGGTTCTGACGCCTCCATGGTCGAGAATGTTGAGCGACCAACGAAGAACCTCAAAGCCGTGGCGACGAAGAAGCGGAAGGTTTCCGCGCTGTCGAAGAAAGTTTTGGGAAACGCCAGAAAACTGAAGAACCTGAGGCGTCTGACTCGTCCGATTTCGACATAAATGAATTCGTCTGGCGCCTTGCAAATCAGAGAGACCTCACAAGGTGAGTATTTTTACTCTGCAACTCGTCATTTGAATTTAAAATTTAAACAACTGTTATGTTTCTTAAATTTTGGTTAGCTTGATGTTTTTTGTGATAGATTTGTGATTTCGTGACAAAAATGAAAACTGTTGTGTTTTGATGTAACTACTTGTTTGATTTTTACTGTTAGATTAATATTTGATGTATTATTGATGCTTTTTGTGACAATGGTTCTTAAAATTGTGACAAAAATGAAAACTTTTTATGTTATTGTGGATTTTGTGATGAAACTGTAAGTTTGAATTTGATTGTGGATTCTTTGGATTTTGTGTGATTTGTGAAAATTAGATTTGTTTAGACTTGCTCATATTAGATGTAGGTTCTGTGCATTGTTTGTAGATGTAGGTTGTTATTTCGTGACATGTATTGTTCAGGTGTCAAGTGAATTCGAGAACAAACTGTCACGAAACCCATGAAGTTTAGTGACACTCATGTCATGAAATTCATGAAGTTTCGTGACACAATTGTCACGAAACACATTGAGTTCGTGATAATTGTGTCACGAAACTTCATGGGTTTCGTGGCAATTGTGTCACAAAACTTCGTGGGTTTTATGACACGAGTGTCATGGAACTTTATGGGTTTAGTGACACTCATGTCACGAAACCCATGAAGTTTCATGACACAATTGTCACGAAACCCAAGAAATTTCGTAACACAATTGTCACGAAACCCACGAAGTTTCGTGACACAATTGTCACGAACTACATGGGTTTTTTTACAGTGTTATCATTAAACTGAAAGTGGATATATTTTGAATCATATACGTGTAAAGTGTTTAATGTTCTAACTTTTATATGTTTAATGATCTAATTTTTAGGGTTTCATATGCAAGATCAAAGAAGAAGAAGATATCGACGAAGGGTATATTCATTTAACTTCCACGACAACTTGGACGCTTTCGAGAAGTAAACGGGCATGACCTTGAATCAGAAAGAGTTATTCTATTAAAAATTGTTTTGGGCAGTTCCTACTGCCTTATATCACAAAATCATCAAGGATAATCAGTCACATGGTTTTATGATCAAGATTTTATGACGGGGTCGGTCCGTCGAATGTTTCCTTGGTAATCGAGATTGGTATGAGACCACGGGACAAAATAGCATTTTTCTTTGATCACGGGATTAAGATTTAGTGATGACTACAGAGAGTAGCCACGATACAACAATGTGGTTGAGAGATGGCTTTACCAAGACACATTCTGCAATGGGGCGCTTGGTAGAAAAAGGGGGGACATTGCAACAGTCATTGAGAACAGCAAGAATTGGTCAGATGAGAGGAGAGTGAGCCTACTTCTCCTAAACTTTGGGTACAACGTCCTCCTTGCGGCTGAGAAGACCGTGAACTTGTCATGCGATAGCTATTAGCTACATAAAAATGGGAGGGCTTTACCAAGACACATATGGATATTGCAATTTAGGTTTAACTTAATGTCGTCATAAATATTATGCCATGCCGTTATCCTGTGATAAAAGTGCGTCTAACTTCTCTTTAATGTTATGTATTATTGATAACACATATTTTAGGGTTGGTATTCCAAAATCCACTCATTTATAGTCTAGACGAGAGTTTATGAGGAACAAATGAGATTAAAGGAGCGAAAGAAAGCATGTTCCACAAAATTGGGGTGGGACTTCGTGACCTCTGTGTCACGAAAATTGGGGATTTAGCGACTTCTGTGTCACGAAAAATGGGATTTTTGTGACTTCTTAGTCACGAAAACTGGAGATTTCGTGACTTCTCTGTCACGAAAACTAGGGATTTCGTGACTTCTCTGTCACGAAAACAAATTGTTTAAGTCACGAAACAATACTTTTTCGTTACATAGTAGTCACGAAATGGGATACTTTGAGCGAATTTATTGAGAAATCTCTTGTTTATTCCATTAAATACGTTGTACGGGACCATTGGTTGTTATAAAAATTAAAAAAAAAATTGGAAAAAATACATATTTAGTCAACCTCTACATACCTAGAAGTGTTAGAATTGATCTAGGGTTGAGAAAAGATTTAACGCTTCGAGCAAGCTGCGGAATTTAAAAATTTTCTTTAAAACAAGTAAAACAATTTTACTAACCTAGACAAAGAGCAAGTACATATAAATTAAAACTATTAATGAGCATTATTTGTTTACTAACCTTTGAGAAGCTTGAACGTTGAGAAGCCTTAGGAAGGTTGAAACAATCGTCTCCCCACGCAGCACGTCTCTCTTCTTTCATCGGGAACTCGAGCAACCAAGAAAGTTTCTATCACATGAATCACTCGAGAAAGAAAGGAATTAGTGTGTGGGCACTTTTAAACACGACGACTCAAGAACAAGTCTAAGAGTCGAAGAGCTAAAACACTAGGTCAAATGTGGGCCTAGGTGCCAAAACAAAAACGAAAAGAACTCAGAGAGAGAGAGAGGAGTTGGCGGCCACAAGATCTAGAGAGAGAAGCTCTCAATCTCTAACTTATGTGGAATGAATAAAATGAGAGGAATGAGCCCTCTATTTATAGGGGAGGGATTACCTTCAATAAACTAGTTTCCTCTTCTATAGAATATCACATATTCATGAGCAAACTTTGCTCTTCACCCTATAGAGTCACACCGCCATATACAATCCAAGCAAGTCCTTGGATTTGTTTCCTCTTTTATTTTGCTCTCTCCTTGCCTTAGTTGGCCGCCCACTTTATTTCCTTGTAGAGGAAATTTATTTTCTCTTTTTCTTTTGGAAAGTATCTTGATACATCAATGCACGAAATAATCTCTATTTTTCTTTGGTATGGACGTGAAACACCTTCTAGAAGGGGTTTCTAGATTTTTCTTCATTTGTTCATGACAACATAAGAAAAGCATATTAAGAATTTTCAAGTAAAATTCTATGAAATGAAATTAATCCTCAAGAGCCAAATTCATCAATATGGCAGAGTGGTTTAAATCATTTGTCATCATATGACAATGTCAAAAAAAATTATTGACATTCATTTCCTCATATGTCCAAAAAGACAAAAATACCCTTTAGACAATTTTCGTAAAACTTGTCTCGTTCTTGTTTTGACTTAGCTTCTAGTTTAACTATTCATACTCAATATGATTTGTGATAGTGACCTCATGGATCCAAATGAACAAAGTTTGAGCTTAAATTCATGGACTCAAAAGTTCACAAACCTTTTCCAAGTTTAGCTTAATGTCAACTGACTCCACTAAAGAGTTGACACTGAGAATCTCTCGATTTAAATGAATTTATTTTCTACTCAAGAATTGAACTTAATTGTGATGAGTGGATCCACTGAATATTATATATGTTTACCCTTCATGAATATCATCAGCTAGTCGGGATTTACAACATAACCATTTTACCCTTCTAGCTGTTATTTCCTCAACTCATTTGTCGCTTGTGAATAAGTTAGAAACAATGTATTGACGAGGAGCTAACAAGTCACATTGATTCATCCAAAAGAGTCATGACTCAATTTGGACACTGGCCAGTTCATTTATTCACATTGCATTTCAGCAATCTTGTACATGAATTCCATATCTATGAGATCTTCACAAAGTTACTTATGACATCTTCATAACTTAGTACTTCACCAGTAGGTCTTGTTAAGAATCACATAGTGAATCCGAACTCTGACTTTCTCAAATGAGAATACATAAGCTATGAAATGACATGTCTCATTTCATGATTGAGTTAAGCATGATGCAATTCATACATAGTGACCTCGAGACATAAGAGGTTAAATAGTTTGTTCTTATCTTGTCTCTAGAAGTGCACTGGTCAATTCAGTACCTTCAGAAGATACCTAGAAGAACTATAGAGTCTCCAACTCTCAATGTCCCATAACCAGACATCATATATTCTTCTAACAATCGTACTGAGATCAATAGTCCTTTGATCCTTAGATTGTGAATATAGTTTTAAGCAAACCATGAAGAGTTTTTTCATGCAAATCTACATTTGTCTCTTCATGTGTTGTTAGGTTTTTTTATGGACTAAAGACTAAGGTTTTATCATAAAGCTTCAGACATGGAAGAATGAATGAACGTTTCAACTTTTATTAATAAATAAGCAATTACAAGCAAGAGTCTTCGTGAGACTTTATTACATCAAATGTACATAAGTAAAGACTACAACTCTTCTTGTGGGCACCATTGACAACAAACTCCCACTTGACTCAAAGAAGATGTGTGTAGTCTTTCATGCCTAATCCATCCCGATGCTGGTCGAAGACCTTGTTCGCTAAGGCCTTGGTGAATGAATCTGCTAGGTTGTCCACTGTTGAGATCTTCTTCACCTCCACATCTCCGCGATGCATGATCTCTCGAATCAAATGGTATTTCCTCACAATATGTTTAGAGCGCTTATGGCTTCGAGGTTCCTTTGAGTCAACGAAAGCCCCACTATTATCACAATAAAGGGTCATGGGCTCGTCGACGTTTGGAACAACTTCCAAATACTTAAGGAATTTTCTAAGCCATACAGCCTCCTTGGATGCTTCACAGGCAGCCACATATTCTGCTTCCATTGTGGAGTCAGCAATGCAAGATTGCTTAATACTCGTCCACACAACAGCTCCACCATTAAGGATGAACAAAAATCCCGAAGTGGATTTCCTGGAATCCTTATCCGCTTGAAAATCGGAGTCAGTATTACCCGTCATAGTCAGGTAGTACCTGAATATGTAAGCATCAAGTTCCTAGTTCTTCGAAGATACTTAAGAACATGCTTAACAGCAATCCAGTGCTCGGGTCCAGGGTTGGATTGAAAGCGGCTAACTACGCCAACTGCGAAGCAGATATCAGGTCTAGTGCAAAGCATAGCATACATGAGGCTTCCTACGGCTGAGGCGTAAGGAATTTTCCTCATGTTTTCAATCTCTTGTGCAGTCTTGGGATACTGGTCCTTAGAGAGTGAGACTCCATGCCTAAAGGGTGTTTGGCCCTTCTTGGAGTCTTGCATCGGGAAGAAATCCATTACCTTATCAATATAAGATGCTTGAGAGAGCGACAAAGTCCGGTTTTTCCAATATCGAAAGATTTGGATCCCCCAAAATGTACGCGGCTTCTCCTAGATCCTTCATATCGAATTGCTTTGCCAGCCAGACCTTAACCTCAGATAACTTACCCACATCATTACCTATGAGTAATATATCATCGACATATAGTACCGGAAACACAAATTTGTCTTCGTGCATTAACTTGTAAACACACGGCTCATCTATTGACAACTCAAAGCCGAAGCTCTTCACAGTTTCATCGAATCTAATATTCCATGACCTAGATGCTTTCTTTAATCCATAAATGGATTTAAGCAACTCACAAACATTGGTCTCTTGACCTTCTTCCACAAAACCGTCTGGTCAAGCCATATAAATGCGCTCGTCAAGATTGCCATTCAAGAATGCAGTCTTGACATACATTTGTCAGATCTTATAGTCGAGAGCTGCAGCTATGGATAGAAGTATGCGGATGGATTTAAGCATCGCGACTGGCGAGAAGGTTTCTTCATAGTCAATCCCTTCTTGTTGGGGATAACCCTTAGTCACAAGTCGTGCTTTGAACGTCTCGACGTTCCCATCCGGACCCCTTTTCTTCTTGTATATCCACTTACACCCTACGGGTTTAATCCTTTCAGGAAGGTCTACAAGTTTCCAGACTTTGTTGATATACATCGAGTGCATTTCAACTTTCATGGCGTCAAGCCAAATGTTTGATTCAGAACAAGCAATCGCTTGGCTATAGGAAACAGGATAATCCATGTCAGAGACGGCTAAGAGAATGTCTCCATAAGACATGTACCTGTCAGGCTTTTGAGTAGCCCTCCCACTACGTCGAAGCACTACTTGGTGAGGTTCTGATGAGTTAGGTTGTGTTTCAGTTAGGGTAAGAACATATCTTACAGATGAGGTAGAAGCTTCCTCACCCAACTTTTCACAAGCACAATTTTGCTTCTAAGTTTTACATCATTCATAAAGTCCTCCTCATGGAAACGAGCATTTGTGCTAATGAAAGTCTTATCGTCCTCGGGACTATAGAATGTGAAACCTTTGGTTTTCTTTGGATATCCAACGAACAGACACAATTCTGACCTACTAGCCAACTTGCTAGTCTTTTGCCTCAGCACGTGTGCGGGGCAACCCCAAATTTTGATGCTACCAAGATTTACTTTACGGCCAGTCCATCGTTCATAAGGAGTACCAGAAACTGTTTTAGATAGAACATGGTTCAGAATGTGAGCGGCTGTTTCAAGGACATATCCCCAAAGGGAAAGAGGGAGTGATGAGTAACTCATCATTGATCTAACCATCTCCATAAGAGTTCGGTTTCTTCTCTCTGACACTCCGTTTTGTTGAGGTGTGCCAGGTGCGGTAAGCTGAGAAGCGATACCTTATTCTTTAAGAAAGTCATCGAATTCTCCAGACATATACTCACCTCCTCGATCAGATCGAAGTGTTTTGATCTGTTTGCCAGTTTGCTTTTCCACTAAAGCCCTAAAGACCTTCAATACGTTAAAGGTCTCGGATTTGTCTTTGAGTAAGTAGACAAAAACCGTATCTTGAGTAATCATCAGTGAAGGTAACAAAGTATTCGTATCCTCCACGTACCTGTTTACTGAGCGGACCACACACATCAGAATGTACTAGTTCCAGCAACTCAGTGGTTCTTCGACCCTTATCGAAGAAAGGTCACATGATCATTTTTTCCTTCTATGCAAGATTCACAAGTAGGTAGTGAACCTATTGCAGAGGATTGGAGTGGACCGTCCATCACAAGTCCCTTAATCCTTTCTAGACTGATATGACCAAGTCTTAAGTGGCAGAGATATGTTGATTCTATTAGATCGGAGGATTCAGATAGTTTGATCCTCTTTGGCTCCCTAACTAGATCATTATCTATTTCAGTGTCTAAAAGCGAAGGTTGTGTGGGATAAATGTAGAAGAGAGCATTCTTCATACATGCGTCAGTGACAAAAGATTTATTGGAAAGAGAAATTCTAATTCCATTCTTAATAAACTTTAAACAATAATCTTGCTCATAAAGACGAGCAACAGATATTAAGTTCTTTCCAAAGGAAGCAACGAAATAAAAATTATTCAAGTTTAAAGTGCGGTCTTCGAAAGACAGCATCACAGATCCCACAGCCCTCGCAGACACTAGGCTCCCATCACCCCATTTGAAACAAAAGTCTCCATCCTCTAAGCTTTTTGGTTTTCTTGAAACCAATCAAGAAACAACAAATATGGTTAGTAGCAGCGGAGTAAAGAATCCACGTTGATACATTATCAGCTACTAAGCATGCTTCGGTAATTAGTACAATACTATGTTCCTTTGCTTTGAGATAGGAAGGACAATTCTTCTTTTTGGCCTTGTGAGGTCTCTTCTTAGATCTAGAGGTAGAGTCTTTGTGGTCAGTAGCATGTGCCTCTTCACGATTCCTCTTTCTCTTAGTGAGACCTTCAGCAATGCGAAGCTCCGTCATAAGCTCGGTAACAGTGTACTCTAGCTTGTTCATGGAGTAGTTTAGCTTGAAGGTATCAAGAGACTCTATGATATTTTTCCCATCAATCTCAGATCCTAGGATTTCCATTTTATTCATATAACTAATGATCAGTATCATAAGATCTCTAACAGGAGTCCCAGCCTTCATGCGACTGTTCATAAACTGTCTGACTGCTTGTTGTCTGGCCGGATGCCCTTGCCTTCCAAACATCTTATGGAGATTGTAGAGCATGTCGGCGGCATTCTCGATAACTCGATGTTTTTGTTGCAACACATTGTCCATCGATGCTAAAATATAGCACCTCACAATCTCATCGGATCGGAGCCAGGCCGCCAAAGGCGTCTTTTTCCTCTTGTGTCGAATTATCATTCGTTAGAGGACAGGGGGTGGTGAGTACCCATTTGTGCTTGTTAACGGTAAGGATGATGTCGAGTTTACGTTTCGAATCTATGTAGTTTTCGTTTTCGAGTTTGTTCGAGGAAAGGATGGTTGAGAGACATGTTGCTTAATTAAGTTGAAACAAGTTTATGATTAGTCTTTGGTTTAGGGTTTAAGTTTGTTTAAGACTTGATAAAATCCAAAGGTGTTATAAACCAAATGACAATCTACTCCCTCAAGAGAAGGCCGCAAAAAAGTCTCCTTTTATAAGTGAATGACACATCATTAATGCTTAGCCAAGATGTCAATACACCAATTTTGACTAGCCACCTTTTAAATTGGTTTGATCACTCACATCCTTTCGCAGAGCCTCAAGGGAGGATTACTAGGTATTGAGTCTAAGTGTGCAACCAACCACATAGTCCAAAAGGCCAACTTTGAAAAACAATCCCCCAAGAGGAGGCCTTGTCTTCATCGTCTTACTCTCGAACGTAGCTCATTGAGCAATGATCGAAGCAAAAACGCCATAGAGTACTCCCATTGAAGAGAGGGCCACAAGAGTGACTTTTAGTCTCACGTTAATTGCTTCTTTCATTAGTGTTGGGGATCGTGGGTTACAAACAATAAGTATAACCCTCCCACTTAGTTTTTGGAGTTGGCACATCGTCTCTTATAAGTTCGGAAACAAATTTCCTAGTTACAGAGCGATAGAGTGGACTTCTAGAAAGGAATCCTAGATCTTCATGTTCAAGGAAGAGCAGTATTAGTGCATAAAGGCACAAGTTACATACTCGGACATTTTCCTATTTTCTATTCGGAAAAGTGCATGAGGGAAGTGTGAACTTCAACTCACTCGAACACTTGAAAGTTTGAGATTACACATCTTTTATTTTTCGGCTTGTCTACGAGGAGACCTCCCACTCAAAATTTTCAAGAGCATATAGATTTTGAACATATGTGATATAGATATAGTTTTGAAAACATTTTGAAAACTTATTTGATTTGGATGACAAAATATTTTCAAGTTTGAAAGTGAAAACAGTTTTTCATGATTCAAACTAGTTTTGTAAATATTCAATTTCAATAGAACTTTCAAAAATCAAAACATTTTAATCTTTCAAATTATGTTTATTATCTTATAAAAAAAATTTGCTCAAGGAAATTTTCTCATTATAGTTCTATAACTCATGGAGTGGGGTCCTAAATTCAGAATTCATTCGTTCTAAAAAATTGGACATTTGGAACAGCCGCGCACCTCGGAGTAAAATCACCATAACTGGCGGCTCCGACGTCCTTTTGACCTAAAACCAATTGCATTGGAACGAGGAAAAATAGACCTTTAATTTGATTCAAGAATCATTAAATTTAAATTCTGAGCTGAGAGTTATGCCACTTTTACTGTGGGTTTTCTCGAGCTCGAAGAAAATTGGAAATAATTAAAGTTCGACTTTGAGTGCGAAAAAAGAATCGAGTGTAACGGAATGTTTTAAAAAGTTGTTAAATATTTTATATGTGTTTTATTAACATGGTATAAAAGAAAATAACAACAAACATAAAACGAAACTAGCAAGACAATATAACTAGTCACAAAATTACTTGAAATTTTCTCAAACTTAAAAACACGTTTTTCATTATAAAAAATGAAAAACTTTTAGAACTGATTCTAATGTGTTTTAATATCATCCCAAACTCATAGAAAAATCAACATGATTTTTAATTTAAAGGCAAGACCAATAAATTAAAAAAAATCTAAGAAAACAATTCTAACTTGTCACAAAATTAGTAAACTTTCGAAAACGATTTTCAAGCTCATAGTTTTAATTACATGTACATGCATATCTTTGACCATAGCTCTGATACCATTTGTTGGAATTGATATAGGGTTGAGAAAATATTTAACGCTTCGAGCAAGCTGCCGGAATTTAAAATTTTCTTTAAAACAAGTATAACAATTTCACTAACCTAGACAAAGAGCAAGTACATATAAATTAAAACTATTAATGAGAATTATTTGTTTATTAACCTTTGAGAAGCTTGAACGTTGAGAAGCCTTAGGAAGGTTGAAACGTTCGTTTCTCCACGCAGCACGTCTCTCTTCTTTCCTCGGGAACTCGAGCAACCAAGAAAGTTTCTATCACACGAATCACTCGAGAAAGAAAGGAATTAGTGTGTGGGAACTTTTAAACACGACAACTCAAGAACAAGTCTAAGAGTCTAAGAGTCGAAGAGCTAAAACACTAGGTCAAATGTGGACCTAGGTGCCAAAACAAAAACGAAAAGAACTTAGAGAGAGAGAGAGAGAGAGAGAGAGAGAGAGAGAGAGAGGAGTTGGCGGCCACAAGGTCTAGAGAGGGAAGCTCTCAATCTCTAACTTATGTGGAATGAATAAAATGAGAGGAGTGATGCCTCTATTTATAGTGGAGGGATTACCTTCAATAAGGTAGTTTCCTCTTCTATCGAATATCACATATTCGTGAGCAAAATATGATCTTCACCCTATAGAGTCACACCGCCATATACAATCTAAGCAAGTCCTTGGATTTGTTTCCTCTTTTATTTTGCTCTCTCCTTCCCTTAGTTGGCCGCCCACTTTGTTTCCTTGTAGAGGAAATTTATTTCCTCTTTTTCTTTTGGCAAGTATCTTGATACATCAATGCACAAAATAATCTCTATTTTTCTTTGGTATGGACGTGCAACACCTTCTAGAAGGGGTTTCTAGATTTTTCTTCATTTGCTCATGACAACATAAGAAAAGCCCATTAAGAATTTTCAAGTAAAATTCTATGAATTGAAATTAATCATCAAGACCCAAATTCATCAATATGGCAGAGTGGTTTAAATCATTTTCCATCATATGACAATGTCAAAAAAAAATTATTGACATTCATTTCGTCCTATGTCCAAAAAGACAAAAATACCCTTTAGACAATTTTCATAAAACTTGTCTCGTTCTTGTTTTGACTTAGCTTCTAGTTTAACTATTCCTACTCGATATGATTTGTGATAGTGACCTCGTGGATCCAAATGAACAAATCTTGAGCTAAAATGCTTGGACTCAAAAGTTCACAAACTTTTTCCAAGTTTAGCTTAATGTCAACTGACTACACTAAAGAGTTGACACTAAGAATCTCTCGGTTCAAATGAATTTATTTTCTACTCAAGAATTGAACTTAATTGTGATGAGTGGATCCACTGAATATTATCTATGTTTACCCTTCATGAATATCATCAGCTAGTCGGGATTTAAAAAATTACAATTTTACCCTTCTAGCTGTTATTTCCTCAACTCCTTTGTCGCTTGTGAATAAGTTAGAAACAATGTATTGACGAGGAGCTAACAAGTCACATTGATTCATCCAAAAGAGTCATGACTCAATTTGGACACTGGCCAGTTCATTTATTCACATTGCATTTCAGCAATCTTGTACATGAATTCCATATCTATGAGATCTTCACAAAGTTACTCATGACACTTCATAACTTAGTACTTCACCAGTAGGTCCTGTTAAGAATCACATAGTGAATCCGAAATCTGACTTTCTCAAATGAGAATACGTAAGCTATGAAATGACATGTCTCATTTCAGGATTAAGGTAAGCATGATGCAATTCATACATAGTGACCTCGAGACATAAGAGGTTAAATGGTTTGTTCTTATCTTGTCTCTAGAAGTGCACTGGTCAATTCAGTACATTCAGAAGATACCTAGAAGAACTATAGAGTCTCCAACTCTCAATGTCCCATAACCAGACATCATAGATTCTCCTAACAATCGTACTGAGATCAATAGCCCTTTGATACTTAGATTGTGAATATATAGTTTTAAGCAAACCATGAAGAGTTTTTTCATGCAAATCTACATTTGTCTCTTCATGTTTTGTTAGGTTTTTTTATGGACTAAAGACTAAGGTTTTATCATAAAGCTTCAGACAGGGAATAATGAATGAACGTTTCAACTTTTATTAATAAATAAGCAATTACAAGCAAGAGTCTTCGTGAGACTTTATTACATCAAATGTACATAAGTAAAGACTACAACTCTTCTTGTGGGCACCATTGACAACAAGAAGATCATGAGGAACTAATGTGTCTTGTAAAGTGTTGTTGAAATACATTCATTTGTATCACGTCATCATTTCGAAATTTATAGAATTTCAAGTAGTTTAAACATATGGACATTCATTCCTTCTAGAGCAAGGCGTACGGCACGGTTTTGGAGTGCCTGAGTGTGGAGGGGTCTACCATGGTGTGCCTGAATGACTCTGATTTGGGTCGGGAATCTCAGGATCAGCGTCGTATCGTTCATGTTTCACCCATCTACCGCTTTGCTTGACGAAGGTAAGAATTTCTTTCATAACTGCAAATAGTGGAAATAAACAGACATAAAAAATTTGTACCAAAGTATAGTAGAACTATTGTCAAGAATTAAGTTTATCGCGACTATATTGTAACTATAGTCCTTTGTATCGTGATAGTGTTGTCACGGCATTCCTTGATTTAGTGACATTGTTGTCATTGTATTCGGTGATTTCGTGACTATATTGTCACAGCATATTTTAGTTATGTAACTATGTTGTCACTGCATAATTTAGTTTCGTGACTATGTTGTCATTGCATAATATAGTTTTGTGATCATACTGTCACAAATTTTATATCAAGATTATGGGACAAAGTAATCTCGAAAAAGGTTACTCATGCCCATATTGTCACGAAATATGGGGTCATAATGAAGCTTTCGTGACAACGTAGGTCACAAACACTGTAACGAAATGACTAAATAAATCTTCAATAATCAAAACCTAAAAAGTGTGTGAACATTTTACCGGAATAAAGAGCGAAAGAGTGTCAATGTGGGAGCTTGCTACGTCAGAATATGTGGTGGGGACGCTACACAAGACGGACAGAGGGAGACGGCGGCGAAAAAATTGTGTGGCCGTGGAAGTGAGACGAGGGACGGCCGCGAAGTTAGAGAGAGACGAGGGACAGCCGCGAAGTTGCAGACGGACGACAAAGTGAGAGAGGGAGACGACGACAATGAAGGAGATGAGACGGCAGCAATGGAGGAGACGAGACCGAGAAACGAAGAAAGAAAGAAGGAGAGATAGTATGTATGTTTTTTTAGTTTTTCTTTACAAAAAATAAATTAGAAAATAAATAAGGGTATAATGGTAATTACATAAATCAAATAATATTCAGAAGTCCTATTGCTGACATTTTAATAAAAACGTCCAAAAAAAGTCATTTACCTTTTTTTTACTCATAGTTTCGTCCAAATCTCAGTCTTTTGTGTCATTTCTATACTTTTCTCATTAAAATGTCATTCTTTTATATATAATTTAACATTGCTTCATAACAAATTTAAAATAGAATACAAAAATCTACCATTTAAAACCCTATTATTTTCAACTCAACTATCTGTTCGTCGTCTTATTTCTCTCAATCCACAAGATTCAGAAAATGGTGTCGCATCTTTGATCATATTGGATTGAAAACTTATTTTCCTCAAGAGTTAATTTAATTTTCTTGGCCTCGTCTTCTCTCTCTCTCTCAATCCATATTGACAATTATCTCCTATGGAGACACCAAGTTTTTGCACCATTAGATGAAACTTTACACAATAAGCTTGACACAATTTCAGATATTAGGAAACCAACACAGTACAACAACAAAATAAAGAATAAAGGGAACAAATAATACCAAACAATCAAAAATCATAAACACAACAAAAACTACAAACATATTCACTACTAAGCTCGAACTTCAAACTCTTCTTGTCGATTCCACACATCCCGTCCAATCGACTTCTACCAATTTCAAATTTCAAGTGTCATTGTTTCTTCTAAGCAATTCAAGTTCACCTGTTTCGATCTTAGACACATTTCTGGGACTACCCACTGGAAAAACTTACATCCATCATCCGATTGAACTTGAAAACGATACCAGAAAAGGTAAAACACTAAATTATATCAAAATTAAACTGAAAATCAGAATACGTAAACAATAGATATCAAAATTAATTTACTTTCTTCTTGTATCGACTCACGAACCTTCTCCCAGGATTGTTATCAGTCCATGATGTCCTCTCAACCCGTGCTACGCCACAATAACAACAGTCTTGATGCCTAGAGTTCGAAATTTCTTATCTAGTCGTTGATGGGGACTTGTTGCGTTGCGAGATGAGTATCGATTGCAATTGCTCTTGTATGATGAACACGAGTACTCCTATCCCATGAATTCAATTTCTTGATTGGAGATGAAGAAGAAGGGACTCAACTATTAATGTTACGAATTGGGGTTTTTTTCTTATGTCTGGTGAACTCGAGATTTTGGAGATTTTTATTTCGTTTAGCTATATTAGATAGTTTCTTTAATTTAATATATGAGAATTTAATAAAAATATAATGAATGAATCTGGACGCTCCAAGTGTATTGTCAAATTTAACTGTGTAACGGTGCAACTGTAACTTAACATTTGGTAACTTAGCCGCTTAAAAAAAATAGGTATTCAAGTATATAAAGGCAAACATTATTAAGTAGTTATGCGGCTATTTACTCTATAGTATTATAAAAAGGCATCTTTGGGCCCCAAATTCTTTCAGGTGGCTCTGGCTCTAGCTCTAGCTAATGGGTCCAGATATCAAGTGCATCCACCGACGAAGCAGAACTGATACATATCCATTTGGAAGATGAGTCTGGAATATTTTTTTCTTTCTTTCGTTGGGCTTAAGCTTGGTTCTAAGCTAAACAGCTTCGTTTAATGTTTTAATAGTTAACCTCAAGTTCAACTATATACTTAATATTTGAATAACTAAGCTAAAACTTTGACTTATTTCAAACAATTTCGCTTTATAATTATACCTACAGATATTAGTCACGAAGATCAGTGTACTAGTCCCATATTGGACCATTTGCCTCATGGCCATCTTAATAGTAAAGGGGCTATTTTCGTCAACTCTTTTCATTTATTCATTTAATAAAGAAAATTACTCCTACAAGGGGGAAAAAGGAAGGGGAGATCGATAAATCAGGAGCTGGGAAGTAGTAAACACCAGCCAACATTAGGGTTGTACAAAACCGAACCGAAAATTGGATAAAACCGATATCCAAACCGAACCGAAACCGAAATCTGAAGCCACATCAGATAACCGAAATTCGGATTCGAATAACCGATCCGGTTTCAAAAACTGGACCGAATATCGGATTTGATTTTAGACAAATTTGGATATCGGTTATATAATCGAATTTTTTTTATTTAAAAAATTAAATTAAAAATAATTAAACATAGACCTTTCACAATCAATGATCTTGAAAAAAAAAACAAACAAAAAACAAAAAAAAACAAAACTTCACAACATTTTTTTACCGAACTTTTATTTTTTATTTTTAGACTATGAATTATTATTTTAGAGCTTTATATGACTCGTTTTGTACTCGTATTTAAAACATTGTAATAATTTTAGAACTAGATATGTATTTTAAAAACTGGATATCCAGTTTGTTTAAACCGGATATAAAACTGGATCCGAAATTTAAAGAATCGGATAACCGAATTTTGAAAAACGGATATTGGACCGGATATTGGATTTAAGAAACTGGATAACCGAATTTCGATTTTAGACTAAACTGGACCGGATATTGGACCGAATTTTTAAAAACCAAATATTCGGATTCGGATATAAAAGTTGTAAGAAACCGAACCGAACCGATCCAGTTTCAGCCCTAGGCAACATATTCACACTGTATTCGGCCAAGTAGATTTGATACTGCGCTACGTCACTGTCGCTACGTATATATACATTTTTTGTATGCAAAAGATCAGAACTCGACACCACTGTTTAACTGAACGGAAAAGGAAGGCCGACCAACGTTTGAGAGAGGCGTTTCGACTCTCAATACTACCCCGGAGTTCCCCACATTTCCATTCCACTTGGACCTCCCAACCTGTATTAAAGAAAAATACCATAATTACAATGCAGTTGAAATCTAAACTCGGTTGAGAGGCGAAATAAATGTGTACCGAAACCGATGCATATGCTGAAGGGTGTGTGGTGAGAGAGCAGCCACATATAAGGTTCACATTCTCTTGGACCGAGTGAATTATTTCGGCCCGTATTCCGGGATTACTTCCGCCAATAGTTGGGTTTAAACTGAACATCGTTCAGACACAAATTAAAATTTGGTAATTCAATACCTAAACTTTCGCAATCGAATACCAACGAACCTGGCTTGAACAGTGGGTCTGACCATGAGACCAGATCTTTTCCATGCCAAAGCTTGTGCAAGCCCAAACGTGAAAGACTTGTCCGGCCACTGTATCGTTGGCGTGACCCTTGTTCCCCATTTATTCTAATTATATATAAAAAAGAAATAAAAAATTAGTTGAATAATCTCAGTTTCTAGACATAAGTTGAATTAGTGACTCGAAGGAAAAATAATAAAAGTAAAGAGCTTGAAACCTTGCAAGAGAAGCTGAATTTCATTTCTCCCGGGTATTGGCCTTGTGCTTGTAGAAGGCCTCCACAAAAAGGTAGGAAAGCACTTGTACTGAGACCCTCCCCAGAGACATAAGTGAATTGCCCATTTGGAAATTGCAAATCAACAAACGACTGCACCGATGCAAACATAAACAGAGGGAAAAATATAACTTGTTAGCACAAGAAATGAAATGGAATTTGTAGTAGTCCAACAGATAAATGTTTCCCTTATGTTATAATTCCTGAATAATTCAAAAGGCTTGGTTATGCAACTACAACAGAAGGAAAAACATTCTTCTTCGTACAGCCAATTAATTCATCACCACACACAAAGTAAAGCTTCCTTATTCTTAGCATCAGAACAGATCTGAAGCATAATCAATTAACCATTCTCGTGATGATTTTTCAAAAAAGAATAAGAAGGAAAATAGATAATCTTCTATTTTAATCAAGTTCTTAAGTTTTCGGTTTAAAACTTGGGCTCAATATGACCCGACTAAGAAAATTCGACTCGTTTGCTCCAGTAGTGAGAAATAAAGCACGAGTAAAGATAAAGCATGACAAGTGGGTCATCCATGATTGAAGCAAACAAAAATCTCCATTCGTGCATCGCATGTGGGTTGTCAAGTATCGAGAAGAAGAGATATATCAATTCCCAGGAAATATATGTGACAAAATAAAGTAACTTACACAAGCTATGGGATTAAGACAGAGCATTGACATCATGAGCCACCTTCTATGTTTTGACCATACGGCTGGACATAGAGAATGCATACCATTCTGGGGAAAGAAAAAAAAAAGTTAGATGACCGTAATGAGAGAATTACATCATTCCAAGCAACTACACCTCAACTGAAATTCCTCACATCATCTTTTCAAGTTGATGTCTGATTCTTACCTTCCTATCGTAACCATACCAAAGCAAGTGTTGCTTTGACAAATGCAGAGGCAAAAGAAGAGTGGAATCGCGGACAAAAAGGACCGGCCCAAGCTGGACAAGAAAGAGAGAGTTGTCATTCCTTGAAGTGGAACTGTTATGAGAAGCCTCTACTCTCCACAGGTCTCCCCTCGCAATTAAAGAGCTTTCCACGTCGTGTGTTCTACTATCATAAGTCGACGTGATGTTGATGACCCCCTGAATCCAACAGTAAAATCTTATATTAAATATCACGAGTTCGAAAAACGGAAAAAAGAAGTTCTAATCTTGTTTCTTTCTCCTATAACCTTTTGAATTTTTCATTGCTGCTTAAACTCAATAACTACTAGAAGCAAAGACGTTATGCTCTCAAGAACAAATAGTTCATACAAAATCTTAATGAATTCCTCATCTACAAAAAGTTCCCAACTTTTGAAATCCTCGATACCTAGCATTCATTATATTATGATCCACTAGCCCTGAAATCCAATCACTTCCTTTTTGTTACCTGGGGTTTAGCAAAATGGCCGGCCGATTTTAGGTTAAAACCGGGAATTTCTTCGTCACCCGTTCCGTCGGTGCCACTTCCATTGGAAACGAATCCAAAATCTTTCAACCGATCCGATAACGGTCCAAACTCCTCCCGAGCACTCAGCACCACGTCAGATCTCTGCCTACTCTTCTCCACATCCAATCGAACCGCCTCCATCACGCTCTCCTCGTGCCAGAACGGCGCCGGAAGCCTCCGGAAGAACTGATGAACCATCCCGTTCAGAGATGCTCCAAGATCCGCTCCGGCCTGCCCGATCCGATTCCCAATATCCAGAATCGCGGAGACCCCGTCGATTCCTTGGCGGTTTATATCCACTCCGATCGCAAAATCCCTCTTACTGAAGCTCTGTGGGAATTCGATATCGAAAAGCTTCGAGCTGTTAGGGTTTGGCCATGGAAACTGTGGAGGGGCTATGTGGGTGGTGGACTGAATCAATCCGGTGAAGCCTTGCGCTACGCGATCCGCAAAGTCAAGGCCGTGCCGTTGAACCTCTTCCCAACCCTCGAACGATCTCTCTATTGACATCTTGTTAAATTACGAATCAACGAAAAGGAATTTCGTTGGGTTTCCCTGCTCCTTTTTATTGCAAATTAGAGGCTCCTCATATCTCTTCGACGCTAATCAAATTAAATCAAGCCAAACCAGCCACCAGATTCGAGCTTTGAATTGATAATATTAAAAAACGATGAAACAGTCTTACAAGCACATAGTCGTTCTGACTTTCAGCTTCGCGGAGTTGCAAAGAGTCGCTGGAATTAGGGTTTTCGAGCTTCGCAGTGAAGATCTGAGAGACGATTTTTTACAAGTTGAGAACTTCGAGTCCAGTGCTTAGGGGATTTTGATATTTCTTATACTCCCTCTCGAAAAAAAACAAAAATATAATGAAGTTATCGTTTTCTATTTCTGTGGCTCAAGTTTCTCTACGAAACGAAAAAATCAAAGCTGGGAAGCGAAATTACGAAAACACAAAATAAAAGACATGCGGGTAAATAAATATGGTAGGGTTTCGAGTTGGGGGATTAGAGGAGAGAGAGAATCTAACGCTATGGAGAGCGTGTTCGCACGCGATTTTGTTACGCCTTATAAGCGACAAGAGAATGTTGTGGATTGAGATTGACTATTATTAAAATACTAAGGGAAATATGAAAAGCATATCGGTGTCGAAATGCAAGATTTATTAGCATATTTTTCACCTATTTTTTTTTTGTGAATCGGTAACTTCATTATATATTTAAGAATGGGCGAAAGCCACTTTACACAAAAGAAGGATCGTTTAATAGCTAGGTCCCCGGATCCACGCGAACTCGGGCTGAGCCAAACCATAAAACGAAACCGAAACCACTACCAAAAGCTAGCCTTATAGGCCTTTACATAAAGGAAAGGTGAAACTTAGATACAAAAGCTAATCTAGAGTGTGTCTTAAAGAGACATCAACCAAAAGAGACCCTTTAGGTCTTTGTACACAAAAACTCTGAGGGGACAAAAGCTCCCGCCCCTGATAACCGGGATGAATCACTGAACAAAAGGAAGGAACTTCATTCTTTTCGGCTATCATATGGCGCTTGCCCAATCTCTTTGTAAATCTGCCAGAGAGTAGCCTTTGAAATCTTTCTCCGAGCTGTGAAGCCACATAGCTATGAGTCTGTTAGATGCATCTTGAAGACCTTCTGCGTCCCAGCCTTCGTCTTCGAAGATGCATTTGTTTCGTAGAAGCCAAATCGCCCAAAAACCCGCAAGCACTCCTACTTTAACTGCTGCCACCCAACGAGCCGTTTTCCTAGTCGCTGTGTGAGCCTGAAAAAAATCAGCCAACAAAATAACAGAAGAAGCGTGGATACCGACTTTACCGAAGAACCAACTCCACCAACTCGTCGCTGCGGGACAGTCAACAAATAAATGTTGATCGTCCTCAGCAGCGCGTTTGCACACCATACAGCAGCTGGGAGACAAAACCCGCAGTGGGTTTTGCATTTGGATGCGATCAGCCGTGTTGACTCGATTGATAGCAATCCTCCATCCAAAAATCTTCACTTTTTCGGAGCTGCCGACCTCCAAATGGCGTTGAAAAACGTCGCTGAGGGAGCAGTAGCCACCGGAGAGATGGCTGCGGCCATGCTCTTCACCGAGAATTCCTCCGAATCGTCCAACCACGCCCTTCGATCCTCCAAACCTGCCCACAAGGGCGCTTCTTCGAGCATGTCCAATAATGTAGCCAATTCCAACACCTCACGGTTTGTTAAGTTCCTTGGAAAATTGAAGTTCCAAACTACGGCATCAAACAAAAGCAAGGAAAGGGAAGCCAAACTCGCAATAGGGAATCCTTTCGATGGACAGAGTCGGTATAGTCCGGGGAACCTCTCTTTCATACTCGTTCCTTCTAACCATGAATCCTCCCAAAACCGGATTCTTGATCCGTTGCCCACTATCCACTTGCAATGCTTGAGAAAATCCTCTTGGACCGCCATGATTGATTTCCACAGGCTGCGAAGTGTGCGTCCTGTAGCGTGCCCAGGGTCCCACCCATTGTCGTGGTAGCCGTAAATGGCGACTATCACCTTGTGCCAAAGAGCCCTAGGCTCAAGAGGAAAACGCCATAGCCATTTTGCGAGTAGCGCCACGTTTTTCTCTCTCAAGCCTCCTAGACCCAAACCGCCCTTTTCCTTAGGCCTACAACACACTTCCCAAGCGCCTCCGGGGCTGCCTTTCCGGCCTTCAAAGCCTTCCCAGAAAAAGTTTCTCATAATCTTCTCTAAGTCGTCTGCCACCCCTATAGGCATTTTGAACACCGACATAAAATATGTTGGGAGAGCAGATAGCACCGACTGGATCAAGGTCATCTTGCCTCCTTTCGAGAGGAACCCCATTTTCCACCCGGCTAACCTTTTAGTGAACTTCGAAATGACGGGTCCCAAAAAGTTTTGCTTCTCGGATTATTGCCTAAAGGCATACCAAGGTAGGATATCGGCCACGATTCCTTTTGACAACCGAGAATGGCAGCCAAGCGCGAACAATCGGCTGGATCACTGTTGATCCCAATAAGGCTGCTTTTCTCAATAATTATTTTAAGCCCGGATTCGTCGCAGAATCTGGAAATGATGTCGATCATATTCGTCCAATTCCGGTCATCAAACTCCCCGAAGATGAGCGTGTCGTCTGCAAATTGAAGATGGGAGATTGAAAGGGCGCCCAAAGACAGAGCGTGGAAATTTCCTTCCACTACTCCGCGCGTGATGCGTCTTGACAAAGCATCCGCAACCAAGATGAAGAGGAAAGGCGATAAAGGATCGCATTGTCGAGCCCCTCTCGATCCTGAGAAGCGTCTCCGATCTTTGCCATTAACATATTTTTCACCTTCTTCAAAAATATTGGATATTTCGTATCAGTTTAATATAAATTGGATATATTTTCTCTAAAAATATGTTCTATAGTAAATACCACTATATTTATTTATTTTTTACAAAAAAATAAATTAAACTCCCCAAAATATCTTTATCCCAAAAAAATCTTACAATACTAATAAATATGCTTTTATGCACGATTAGAATGCTTCTTCATCTAAAAATTCGAGAGCATCGTGAAGACACAGGTTGAAGATTCGGTATGTGCGGAGGTTAATGTGTCAAAGAAGAAAAAGATGATGAAAACCTAGAATCTCAGACACACAAGTTCACAATGAGCATACTTCACCATTGACAATTGATGGGGGAAACCCTAGATATCTAGCTGAAGGAATCTCATTGAAGGATCAATCAGGTTTGTATGCGACCAAGATCCAACGATGGCCATGCACTTCTTGCCGAATTGCAACGTACGTCGTTGAAAGTTCCGCGAATACTTGTATGTGACGATGTCGTCGTTTCGTATCTGGCCAGTAGAACTAGTGGAGTCAATGATTCATTTCAATATTTGCATCTATATCCGTTGTTATTTATGCTTATGGTTAATATCATTAACTATCATGGTTAATCTTATTAACTGTTGTTGATACACACATGGGCCTATACTACACAAATTAGTGACTAACAAAAATTATCTTCATACAAGAAGATAATATATGGTCATTCACAAACATTCACCTGATTAATCATTGGGATCAAATTTTCTTAAAAGGCCAATAATGCCTCACACATACAATATTATATGATGTTTACAATTATATACATCATAATTCGGAGTCATGCACACAATTTTTCATGGGCTCATATCGACCACAAATTTTCAATAATTCTCTTTGGCCAAAAACACATTACCAAACACACAGTCTTGACCTAAATTTTTAGGCTTGACATCTCGCTACAAAATTTGTCAAACACATAGTCTTGACCTACAAAATTGTCTCCCATAGACAATTATTTAAAATATAAGGGAGAGGCAATGCGACCATTTTTCGAACATCAATCTAGAGACGGGCGAGGAGACAAACATAAACTCATCTCCAACGATAAGTATTTCTCGCGCCACGCATCACTGTGAAGGGAAAGTGTCTTCCAATTATCGGCGTTTTTTCTCAAACCTTCAATAGCAGACATGAGTCGCCTTATCTCTGACTGATGTCTCTTAATCAAGGCATCCCTCTGCTTAACTTGCTGATCTTTCTGATGAAGCTAAGCTTAATCACGCTCAGTTCATCCTCTAAAGATTTCAATTGCTCCCCCGGCTTCGTACCGCTCGAGCTGCCCCGAATTCGTAGGCGCTTAGCCAGAGGTGCAGCTACAGTCATATCTTGTCCTTCACCACAACCCTCAGGCAACAATGGCCCCGCATTAACGTGCGACGATGACGACATTTTGGTTGGTGACTCAAAACAACAGGCTGTATGTACATATATAGTTACTAAAATACGGAGGAGCGTGGCCTGCAACATAATAATATACATATATACAAATACATATATATATACAGATATATATATACACCCCAAAAACGTACAAAAAGATAATCCATAAACACCCTAAAAAAGAAAAAAAAAAAAAAAAAAAAAAAAAAAAAGAGTGCCAATCTCGACAGCTTTCTCTGGATGAACAAGCAAAGGCTGATCCCATTTTCTCATCTTTTGCTCGAAAATGAATGAATAAGCAAATGTTGATCCCATTTTTTTCATCTTTAGCTAAAAAACTGATTGAAAACACCTACTTTGTTTTTTTTCTTTTTCTCCAAAAATATACGCAGCTCTTGCTTTTCAATGTCACTCGCAAAAAAAAAGATGAAAAAGAGTGGCACACACACAAAACATAGATGCTGCCCCCATCGGCCCTGAGAATTCATCCACCTATTTTCCATACAAACAATACTCATTAATATCGCAAATGATTTTTCATAGCACAAGATTCAATATAACATTTTTTTCTGCGAAGCTGTGTAATGACAACGAGCCATTAAATCTTTCAAGTCTTAAAAAAAATCCCTCCTTCTAGATAACGCAGGTCGACCTGCTCTAAGCTGACAGATATAAAAAAAAGGACAAGTCCCATTTCTCATGATAAAAAAAAGTACACTTCATATTCAATTTCCCATGTTTTACAACAGTTAATGGATGACAAGGCGTCAACCTAGGATGCACGTAAAAAACAAACAAAAGACAGGGTTCGGAAAACCCGTAGTACAACCCATCCTAACTCATCAAAAGGTCATCCTAACACTTGACGCACCATGTGGCTGGTAGTTTTAAAAAAAACCATGTGGCTGGTGTAGTATATACATCATCAAAATACATGGGAAACTAAGCCAAACTATCAACAAGGCTAAGGTCTTTGGAGCATCCATCGTCGACGAGCCACCGACGTCAAAATTGGAGAGAACATCGTGGCAAACGGGGACACTGATGCGCTGATGGAAGCATGAGGAACCGACACATCGAGGTATTTAGCGACCCAATACTGAACCTCCGACTTCAACGCCTTGACGGAGCGCATATATTTTTCTTCCAAACAGCGGAGTTCGTCTTCCCTACGAGCTACAACGGAATGAGACTTCGGAAGCTCGTCTCGTAGAACTGCGTTGGCTACCATCAACTCATTCAAACGATGATGAAGCTCGTGCAAGTCCTCGTGGCATCAGCGAATAGTTATAGTTCGAGGAATCCGCCTCAACACGTTCAAGGGCAACGGTCAGGGAATTGATGTACCCTAGCAGATCCGACGGGAGATCGGACACAGGTCGGCGATGCTCTGTGGACGGCATCCCAGACTCGGACAAACGATCACCGCTCATAGGGGACGCCATCATGACCTAAATTGTTATGGATTGTACACTGAATACAACGATCAAACATTAACACAAACACATAATAGGCGATGCCCAAAAAAAACAGAGGCATGGTCACGGCTGAGTTCCAAAAGTTGGAAAAAATATTTACAGCCCGATTGCTAAATATAAAACCCAAAAAATAAGGAATCCAGGGATTAAATGTTGTAATCTTCAACATATGTATACTAACCTGTGACGTTCTTGATGATCAAAGAAAATAGAGTGAATAGGAAGATTCCAAGTGCATATATATACACACATATAATACCTGAGTATTTTGGAGAGCCCTTAAGACGGTGGGAGAGCTACTGCAACGATCCCACTCCATTACGTAAGCTCTTTGTTATATGTCCAACTATATACATATACATATACAAATAACTTCACAAAGGCAGTGGAACTACGTTCTCGTTCAAGAAATCTCCTATGTGACCCCTATATACAACTAAGGTCATGTGAGACCCACATACACATACATTTGAAATGTTTTGTTGCCTTTGGAATAGGTATACAATTGAGTTTAATCCATATACGAGCTTTCAATTATATCAACAATACTAAACATATGTTGATACACACATGGGCCTATACTACACAAATTAGTGGCTAACAAAAATTATCTTCATACAAGAAGATAATATATGGTCATTCACAAACATTCACCTGATTAATCATTGGGATCAAATTTTCTTAAAAGGCCAATAATGCCTCACACATACAATATTATATGATGTTTACAATTATATACATTGTTGTCGGCCCGCCGACGACCGACAAGGGCGAAACCGCACCGCCGCCTCCTAGCCGGCCAAGGCCCGTTCAACCGGCACCCGGTCGGCCAAGGACCGTGCAATGCCTCCCGGCATGTTGAGTCCCGTCCGGCTGACTCCCGGCTGGCCAGGGCCCGTCCAGCCAACTCCCGATCGGCAGCCTCCCGGCCGGCGCAAGTCCCGTCCGGCTGACTCCCGGCCGGCCAGGGCCCGTCCAGCCAACTCACGGCTGGCAGCCTCTCGGCCGGCCCAAGTCCCGTCCGGCAGACTCCCAGCCGGCCACGGTCCGTAAGGTCAACTCATGGCCGGCAGCCTCCCGGCCGGCCCAAGTCCCATCCGGCAGACTCCCGGCCGGCCAAGGACCGTCAGGTCGACTCCTGGCTGGCAGCTTCCCGGCCGGCCCAAGTCCCGTCCGACAGACTCCCGGCCGACCAAGGCCCGTCAGGTCGACTCCTGGCTGGCAGCCTCCCGGCCGACCCCAGTCCAGTCCGGAAGACTCCCAGTCGGCCACGTCCCGTCAGCACGACTCCTCGCCAGCAGCCTCCCGGCCGGCCCAAGTTCAGCCGATCGATGGCCGACCCAAACCGTCAGCCAGCCAATGGCCGGCCCAAGTTCAGCTGCCAATGGCCGGCCCAAGTTCAGCTGCCAATGGCCGGCCCAAGTTCAGCCGGCCAATGGCCGGACCAAGTTCAGTCGGCCAATGGCCGGACCAAGTTCAGTCGGCCAATGGCTGGCCCAAACCTTCAGCCGGCCAATGGCCGGACCAAGTTCAGCCGGCCTAAACCTTCAGCCGGCCGATGGCCGGCCCAAACCTTCAGCCGGCCAATGGCCGGTCGAAGTTCAGCCGGCCAATGGCCGGACCAAGTTTAGCCGGCCAATGGTCGGCCCAAACCTTCAGCCGACCAATGACCGGCCCAAGTTCAGCTGCCAATGGCCGGCCCAAGTTAAGCCGGCCAATGGCCGGACCAAGTATGGCCGGCCAATGGCCGGACCAAGTTCAACCAGCCAATGGCCGGCCCAAACCTTCAGCCGGTCAATGGCCGACCAAAAAACTCACTCGGCCAAGGGGTCCCCAACACACCCCTTGGTCGCCTATAAATATGGAGGTTCGTCCTCCCCCGAAAGGTAATCCGAAATTGAGTACTGAAACGCTGTCGAACTCATACTTCACTCGTTTCGCTCATCTTTGGCCTGTCACCCTCTAAAACCTATATATTTCACCTCAATCCCACTAATGTTGAGCGTCGGAGAGGTAAACAGAGGCACCCCCCTCTGTTTTCCCTTCCTAGTTCACGGTTCTCTTATCCTTTGCAGGTACGCCGGCGAACTCAAGGACCATTGATAGCTAAGGGGAGACTCGAGATATCGAGTCCGACACGCTCAAGCCAAAGCGAGACCACTTGGTTCGGCCTTGGGTCTAACCGCTTGAGGCTTCTAAATCGTTGTCCGAAAACGAGCGACAATATACATCATAATTCAGAGTCATGCACACAATTTTTCATGGGCTCATATCATCCACAAATTTTCAATAATTCTCTTTGGCCAAAAACACATTACCAAACACACAATATTGACCTAAATTTTTAGGCTCGACATCTCGCTACAAAATTTGTCAAACACATAGTCTTGACCTAAATTTTTGGACTTGACATAATGGTACAAATATGACCAATTAAATGCTTACAGAAAAATAATAACAAAAAATTGTCTAGAAATAATAAAATAACTAACACTTTGTGTTTTAAAATCTAAATTTATAAAATATTGATTTTTCAACACAAAAGGGGACAATTGTTGATACA
Source organism: Urtica dioica subsp. dioica (assembly GCF_054948205.1). Classification (NCBI taxonomy): domain Eukaryota; kingdom Viridiplantae; phylum Streptophyta; class Magnoliopsida; order Rosales; family Urticaceae; genus Urtica; species Urtica dioica. The sequence goes on along the minus strand of NC_142759.1, from coordinate 22,396,189 downwards.
TGAAAATTATATACACGATTATGAAATAAATGGACTGATTTTGGTGGAAATCAATCCAATTGAGGGAAATATTTTTAGATTTGGAGTGGAGTGCTTTACCATTCTTATAGTTGTAATTATACAGATCTAGGAAGGGCAAAATTGGAACTCGCAAATAGTTTTCCTCGATAAATTGAAGGAAAACTCCACCATTTGCAACAACAACGAAAAAACGACAGTAGTCAGAGCAAGAAAGAGGATAAGAACAAGTCTCGATCTTGGATACATAAACATAGAGTTCCGATAAAACCATTTCTAGAAAGAATCGGTTTCCTCCCTCTTGTCTACAAATATTATCCTTTTTGTTCTTAGTGGGTCAAGCTAAGACAATAATTTGGTTTTTAATCTGAGATAAAAGGATAATATTTGTCGACAAGAGGGAGGAAACCGATTTTTTCTAGAAAGGGTTTTATCGGAACTCTATGTTTATGTTTTCAAGATCGAGACTTGTTCTTATCCTCTCTCTTGTTTTTCTCTGGTTGCTGTCGTTTTTTTGTTGTTGTTGCAAATGGTGGAGTTTTCCTTCTATTTATAGAGGAAAACTATTTGCATGTTCCAATTTTGTCCTTCCTAGATCTGTATAATTACAGCTATAAGAATAGTAAAGAACTCCACTCCAAATCTAAAAATATTTCCCTCAATTGGATTGATTTCCACCAAAATCAATCCATTTATTTCATAATCGTGTATATAATTTTCATGTATCAACAATTGTCATGGTTAATATATTTATTAGCATGGTTAATCTTATTAAACGTCAAAGTACATGAGTAATTAACTCTAATTTCCACTATTACAACACTTTTAAAATAAGAAATGAGCTCAAAGAGGTACGATTCATTCTGCTTCGTGATGTTCTCCTTGACCCCTATTTATGGTGGCAGAATGGATATATTCTAAGAAACCATTAGAGTTTCCTTATTCTCTTATATTATTTCCTATTTTGTAGTTAAACATGAACCATTGGATCTTGATTACAAATCTTACTTTTTCTCTCATCTATCATATCAGAACCTAGGATATTATATTTACTTATTTTTCTCATATATTTAAGGAATCTAGATATTTGAGAATAATGAGGAAAATATTTTATTTCCTTATTTAATGGAGAGAATATCTCTACCATTATTATTCTCCTGGATATTATGAATATATTAATGAGAGAGAATAAATGGCAATATCTTATTTCCTTATTTAATGGAGAGAAAATATCTTAACAATTATTATCATATCTCTTATTTATTTAGTTCCCTGATTTCTTTTACATAAATCTAGCAATTAATTAAAGAGAGAATATTGGGTATTTAAACTCATAGTAGGCGCCCACTTAGACTGGTAATGGGCCTAGGAATTTCGAATTTTACAGTGTGCACAAGGCCCAACTTAAAATTAAATTAATTATTTACTTGATCCAACAATAAATAATTAATTCCAAAATAAATGGTTTAATTCAATAAATAGACTAATTTATGAATGAATGCTGCTAATACCTTTTACAGCCGTGAGATTGTAATAATGATTAATATTCATTATTACTAGAGAGTTCTTATCCATCTGTATCAGAGCCGAATTGGAGACTATGGACCTAGTAATAGAAACTCCTACAAATCCGATTAAATAGACGAACCAGTCTTTTCTCTAATTTAATCGATTCGTCAATCTTGGAGATACTTCACAAAATAATCCAAGACTGCACTCTTCTTATCACTAGAATTATATTTTACACATCGCAAGAGTGTTCACTGATATAGTCTGTACATGATCTCAATCCTCCAGGTACAACTCGTATCGAGAAAGGTCAATTATTATGTTATACCCTTCTTGATACATATGAGCCCTACGCACTATTGCTTCCTCAGCGAAAAATTCTTTCGTATTTATTTACTACGAAAGTGTGCACAATCAATCGGTTCTGGAATCAACCATTAGGTGAGTGGACATCGACCTTCTTTCAAGAAGGCTGGATTTCGTATCTGTGAACCACTTTCCGCTCAGATCATATCCTGAATTCCAAAGACATAAGTATTTTGGCATGATAGTAGTCATTAACGAATGAGTCAAAGAACCCAGGAATATAACCTAGAAGTCCGTGATCATTTCAGGATTTAGATTAAATTTCACTGTGACCATCATAGTTACTCTGATTAGTGTATCATAACGGTACTTAAATGACACATCAACGATCAAAGTCTGTCCAGACCATACACTTACAAAAAGTGTAGAATGCTCCCACCAAGTGATCAACCTTCACTTGTGTTCCACATATATGATTTTATATACAACTATCCAGGCATGTATCAATCATCGACCACATTTTAGCTCACCGCCCGAGCTTAGATGCACAACATGTAATTTAGTTTAATATGGATGCTATGGATGATAGTTTTTATTGATTCTCTTTAAAAAACAACCTACAAATCATAAATGCTAATAAAGTAAACTTCTTATCGAATTCAGTATTCATTTATGTTTATTTTATTATCTCCAGTGGACAATATTCCTAACAATAATAAAAAAAATTAAGCAATATCAATTTTTTTCCCATAAATAATTACCAATTTAACTTTAATTGAGCATTTTTACCCACATCTGGTCCAACTTCAAGTCATAACTAGGACAATCAATATGCTTATAAAATAAATAATACTCTTTTTTTTCGCTAAAAATATAATAATACTTCTTTATCATTTGCAGTGAATCAACTTTTTTTTTTCTTTAAGCTCCTTGCAGCTTTGTTAAGAAGAGACATTATTTTGTTTCATGAGAAGAGATTTTCTTTCAATCGTAATGTTGGTTGGTATGAGTTAGAGATAAAGTGAAAAAGACACATCTGTTTGATTAATGTTTCGTATTCATCTTGATTTTGAGTAAGAAATTTGTGTTATTTTGAGTAAGAAATTTTGAATGATAACTTATAAATGTATATAAATTTGTTGACTCGCGGTGTTATATCGGTGCCTCTTTTTTTGTTCAATCATGTTGATTTTGATGATTTGTGGTGTATAAATTTATATGAAGCATGTACTCGTTACCATAAATACATTTTCTTCATAGTATATTACAAATATTGAAGACATAAATGTTTACAATTACAGATAATTTATAGACATACATACCTACAATTATCAAAATTGTAGACATACATGCCTACAATTGCATAAATTGTAGATATACATGTCTATAATTATCGAAATTGTAGACATACGATTGATACGAGCTAAAAAAATCTAACGCTAAAGAAAAAAAAACATCTAAGGCTAAAGAAAATTTTCCTCTGTATTTTCGGTGATTAATTTCGAGGAAGAAAAAATGAGGGATTTGAAAATGACGAATTAAGGCTAAAGAAATTGTAGACATACATGCCTATAATTTCATAAATTTATAGACATACATATCTACACTTATAGAATTTTGTACACATACATGTCTATAATTACAAAAATTGTAGACATATATGTATACAATTAAAGAATTGTAGACATGTCTACAATAAACACACATGTCTACTATTACAAATATTCTAGACATACATATCTATAAATACAGAAATTGTAGACATATATATGTCTACAGTTACAGAAATTGTAGACATGCATGTCTACAATTACATAAATTGTAGACATGTGTACAATTAAAGAAATTGTAGACATGTGTACAATTAAAGAAATTGTAGACAAATATGTCATCACTCTTTTAAGTTCAAAAATGGCAAATAAAATATCGTGACATTCCAAATAAATGACTTGAATGAAATTGATCTCTTTCATAAATATGAATGTGAGTGTACACCATTCAATGAAGTTTCTAAAACCAATCTTTTTGGGTAGATAATACGATTTCATAACTATGTTTATAGAATTTCATAACATTATCTACAAACATTGATATTCACGATATTGATGTCAAACAAATTAATCAATTTGTTATCACATTTACAAAAGCCCTAAAATTTCCTTATGAAGATGGATCTTAATTACTAAGATCATTCGTCATCCCACTCAATCGTATTAATATCATAGAGGCTATGTTGGTGAGTGCTTGTAGTTTCAGAATACTCTATAGGTCAACCAATTAACACAGACGGCTTTTCGGAGGAGACTGTCATGAACATCCCAGACAAAAAAATATAAAAGAAACAGTTTTAAAAGCATAGTATAAAACACAAGATTTTATGTCACACCTGATTGTTCTCCACCATCATAATATGGATTGTTGGGCTTTAATTTCCAGAAGTATAAATTGAAAAAAAAAAACTAATAAAGCCCATTTACCTCATTTTTTAATTTGGGCTTTAATTTTTAGAAGTATAAAATGAAAAAAAAACAAATAAAGCCCAATTACAATACAACATATGAACAACGAGTTTAACAAGTTTTCAGAAGGATTTCTCTTCTCTTTCTCTGCATCTGGAGGCATTAGAAAAAATGGACAGCAGCCAACAAAAAAATGTTGGAGATAAAGGTATGGACTTAATTTATTATATGTTTGAGTCATTGTGTATCATTTTCTTTAAAAGTATCAAATGGGTATTAATTTATCATTTATTTTTGTCCATTTCTGCTGACATTCATTTATGTCTCCACATCAAATTTATTGTTTCTTTGAAATTTTTTTGTATTAATTTTTTTTAATTGATTGTGTTACTCAGCTATACTTTATAATTTTTTTATGTAGTAGTTGAGACAAGTTTGTTGAAGTATTTCAAGCGCAAGGCTGAAGACTCTTCTATACCTAATGTCAGAGAGAATAAATCTAGTAAAGTGGATTTCAATCCGGCCGAATTGCAAACTGATCCCGGATTGCGTACTCTGATTTTTTAGTATCATCCTAATATACGTGATCAAGTTCGTCGAGCATACACTAAAATAGGCCCTTGTCAGCCTCGAGACCATTCGTTTCCTTTGTTGAATTTTGGGAAACAGTCAAGACGGTACAGTGTGGCTTGCTTTGATGAATACTCTAATTGGATAGAATATAGTAAAGATAACAATGCTATATTTTGTCTTTGTTGCTACTTATTCAAGCCAAATGTTGGAGGCCAAGCGGGTGGTGATGCATTTGTTGGAAAAGGGTTTCAAAATTTCGAAAAAAAAGAAAAAAATTCAAGAACACGTTGGAGGTCCATCAAGTTCTCACAATCAAGCGTGGATAAAGTATGAAGCCTTGAAGACTGAAAAGCAACATCTTGAAGGAATGTTTGCTAGGCAAACTGAAAATATTCACAATGAATATCGACGGAGATTGGAAGCTTTGGTTGATTGTGTTCAATTTCTGTTAAGACAAGGGCTTCCATTTCGCGGTGATGATGAATCTGAGAATTCAAACAATCGAGGTAATTTTATTGAGCTACTACAGGTTCTTGCTAACCATGATTCCGACATCAAACAATCAGTGTATATCCTCTGGTTTACCGACTTTTGACATGAGCCTTGATTTTACCCGTGGCTACTGCCGGAGTTGAAAGAAGATTTTCTGCGATGAATTTTGTGAAGAACAGGCTACGCAACAGACTTGGAGACGAGGTGTTGAATGATGTTTTAATTGTATACATTGAAAAAAAATTATTTGATAGTCTTGACAATGAAGTTATTATGCAACACTTCCAAAGGATGAAAACTCGTAGAGGAAAACTGGCTCCGTCCCTATAGCATATATGGTTTTCTCAACCAAGAGACATGATAGACTCAAGAAAGACTTGAATATATAATTCTTTAATGAATTGTGGTCGATCATAATACAACATTGAGGATGAGGCCCGGCGTTCGTGAAGCGCTGGAGCGATCGGAGAAGGAGATGGAGACAGGTGGCGGAGCTTTTTCGGTGGGAGCGGTGAAGCTTGTCGTGGCAACGAAACATGGACTCCCGTCGCCGGCCGAGCCTCGACGACTTCTTGGGCTCCGGCGAGTAGCTGTTCATGGCTCTAACATAGGATGACTGTACGAGGGTTGTGGATTGGTGGCGGCAATGATGACGATAAATTGATAGGTGAAGGGTTTTTTTTCTGATAAAAATCAGAGAGAGAGAGAGAGAGAGTAATTATTATGATAAATTTGTATTTGTTCAAATGGTTACAAGTGTCTAAAACCATACTTTGGTTTATTTTTATTTTATTCAAAAATATTAAACTACTAATAGTACTATGTCAAATCCATTGTTACTACTCAAATAGCATGATCGGGCAAGTGGTCAAGTGCTATTACTAAGATATATCTATATCTGTTATAAAATAAAAAAAAAATAAAAGCTTCTTTTAAAACACTTGTGGTTGTTCAAATTTCACTAATGCAATTCGAATTAGAGATTTGCTATATCCTCTACATTTGTGTGACTGTCAACTCATTCGATAAGTACAAATGATAAAAGCCCAGCAATAACGGACTAACAATTTTAACTTTTAGCACATCTACAAAAAAGAGAGGGGCAAAAACGGGTTTCAATCTCTCAACCAGACAAATAAGGGCACCGAAAATGGTTAGGAGAGTAGGTCAAAAGATGGAAAGAAAACTATGATAAAAAAAATGGAAAGAAAATAATATTAAAAATCGGGTCCACCACAATTTAGTATGTCTCCTAAGTGCTTCTTCTTTCATTTCATTTCCTTTTTTTTTTTCCTTTTTCCTTTTTCCTTTTTCCTTTTTCCTTTTTCCTTTTTCCATTTTCTTCGAGTATATTCTCATGCCCACCATTCATTAAAGTAAAAAAAAAAAATCGAATGAAAAAATAGTCAAGAAGAAATCATTGTTAAAGCCAAACCAATTTGTTTGCAACAAAAGCTTATAGTCCACATTGGCTCTCTTCACATTCGGATTCGGTCATGTCTTTGTTACTGGCAGATACAAATAGAAATGAAATGCAACTAAATCCATACATGCTGTGACAAAACAGCCCTTTCATTCGACTCTCAAGTACAGTTACACAATCAAAACAAAGGTCTGCCTCAACTAACTATACCTCAACCAATCGCGATCACACGTTGATGATCCGAGTCATGTAAACCCGGATTTATTTTGACAGCGATGGACGGTGGTGATTACCTGCTTCTGGAGGTGGCACTGCCGAGAGTGAGCTCGAGGTCGTCGGATCCGCACTCCTCGTGAATCCTCTCGCCTTCCCAGGGCTTGACGAGCCCCGAAGGCGACACGTGGCTCCCGAAGGCGAAGTCGTCCCCGATGGCCTCGGCCATGGGGACGTCGGAGCCGGAGGGGAGCGCGGGGGAGCACGCCCCGCTCTGCCCCGGGGTCCACGTCATGGGGCGGGGCCCGCCAAAGGGGTTGGCGGAGACGAGGCTGAAGGTGGGGGAGGTGGGCCCGCACTGGGGGAGGCGGACCCCGGAGAACCACTCGCGGTCGACAGCCTGGCGCCCGGGGCTGGGCGGGGTGGACAGCATGTTCCAGGGCGTGCGGGCCGTGGGGGAGCTCAGCGGAGGCGTCACCGGAGCGCTGATCGACCCGCCCAGTTGGTGGGACGACGACGAGAGGTTCTTCAGCCACGGGATGAGGGAGTTGCAGTGAGAGGACGAGGCCGGGCTCGGGAACGAAGAAGACCCCGGGCTCGGGTTGTATGACCCGCACGGGCTCGGGTTGTACGACCCGCACGGGCTCGGGTTGTACGACCCGCATGGGCTCGTTGCCGCCGACTCCATTCGCTCCGGAGGCTTGCATCCCTGTACACAGGGACGAAGTCAGGATTTCACTTTAGGGGATCTAATTTATAAAAAAAAAATTCAAGGGGGCTAATTTGTAAATTTCATGGGTAAAAAATTGTAAAAATAAAATGAAAAATAGGTAAAAAGTGCAAAAAAAAAAAAAAATTGAGGGGGGCTATAACCCCCCTCAGTTATACCTGCTTCGTGCCTGCCTGTACATCAACACATCATCAACAATGCCCACCTCCAAGGCTATATATGTGTTGCTACTTGATCAAAGTGTATAACTTCCGGTTCACTTCTATTCGACTAGTTCGTGCAAATTATTCCATCTAATTATTAAATTCTAACATAAATTGCCAACGTAATAAATATTTTTTTAAAAAAAATTAGGTAATTAGTCAACTAAAACGTTTGAAATTACTATATAGTTAACGTTTCATAAATTTTAAGTAAATAACCATAAAGATAACGTGTCATTCCTGATTTTCCATTTTACTGAAATAAAAGGGTGAGATATTCATGTCAATTTACACGTGTAAATACATGGGCGTGACTATTTATCTAAGATTTACGAAACGTTGGCAATATATCAATGTGAAGCTATGAATATAACTATATACCTAATGAACCCTATTTTTTATATTAATTTTAACCAATCTTAAGCTTCTTTTTTTTTATATAAATTATTAATTTCACTAGGCTATTTAGATAGGGGACAATTATGACAGTTGATCAATAGTCCACCCTCTTTTTGAAAATAAATTTTATTAAGAAAATAACTAATTAGACCGAAGTAAATTAAATTACGTATTTTAGTTAATTTAATTTATTTTGGTTTGGTAAGTTAGTTTCATAATAAAATGAAACTTTGGCTAAAATATTAAAAGAATTTAAAAAAATGGTTAGTTGCAACAAATTTTTCATTTATAGTAATTATCAAAATTAAAAAATAGACAAAAGTAATATGAATAATTATAAAAATAACATGAACCCGTAGTGAAAGCAAAGTAAATAAGCTAAGATTGAACTAAAAGTTACTCTAATCAAATTAACTTATGTATTGATTGCATTGAAATTATAAATTAATAAATAAAATAAAACAATGATTATAATTGATACCGAAACACCTTTACACTGTTGTTTTATAGAAATTTTGGCCAAACTCATTATAACGTTCAAGTTCTTTTAAAAAATTCAACAACTCAGTAAAGAAAAAACTCGTTACACTTTTAGGAGCAAGCGGTAAATTCATTAAAAATTAACTAATTTGAGATATATGTATGTATACTGTCGGGACAAGTTTAAATTTAATTTTCTATAAATTTATATTTCTATTATTTAAAATTTTAACTTCTAATTTTATTAATTTATTACTAAAACTTAATTTCTTACTATAGTCTCTAAAACTTAAAACAAAAAAAACTTCTAATTTCGATCCTTTCATTCCGTGACAATTATGAAACTTTCCTTTTATTTCGCTTATGTTATGGATGAACTAGAAGAATTTAAAGTTATTTATGGACGAGTTTAAAACTTTTGAGTATAAAATTTATAAAATCTGAAAATTTGGTGACAAAGTAGTACAATTTTAGGTGCCCAAAACGGATGATTGGCCTCTCATGAATCATATGACGCATAATCTATAGGCATATTATTGAGGAACTATACGAAAGAAGACGTTGTAACAAATGCGACTTGGCATTGATCTCGAGAAAGGCTCTGCCACTTTGAACGAAGAAAGTAAAAGGCCTCACCAACCAGCTAATACTAAATCTGTGGCACTGAAAAGAGAACAACAAGAAGAGCACGAATTTCCAAAGTACCCTCATCCGTCCTCGAAAATCCCGAACCCAATCTAGTTATTTCGAAGGACATTTTCGTCCTTCGAGATCGACGTGGTTATTACGACTGAGTTAAAGAAGAAACGCATAGAGGAGAATCTGGCGCTTTTTCACTATCACGCGTAAAAGCCATTGCTAACGAATCCAAAAATAGAGCAAAATCCCATAGAGCGAGAGCAAGTCCTCAATTCTCTATCTCACCTCTCACTAGATCTAAAGTGTGCCTACACTTAAAGAGAGAGCCGAAAAGCAAAAAAAAAAAAAAAAACAAACAAACAAAAAACAGCTCCAACAAAGCAGACAAGACTAACGTGCGCACTGCCCGCGCCGGCACACGTTAGCAGTAAACAACCGCTCTCAGCTAACATGCGCCGATCCCGGCAATCAATAAAATCTCGCAAAACGCATTTATAAACACACACACACACGGTATAAACGAAAAGAAAAACAAATTTTCTAATAAAAAACCAAATAGTTATGTGTTATGTGTATGTATATAATAGTCTGATTTAATTGGACTAGTTGTATATTTACCTTGCGATAAGTAGTGCCATCGGGTTCGACGGACCAACCGGCGTCGTTGCAGAGGGCTTTGAGGACTTCGTTGTTGTCGCAGTGCTTCGGGAGCTTGAAGTTTCCGTACATTCTCAGGCCGGAGAAGATCTTCGCCGCTATGGCTCTCCGTCGCCTCTCTCTCCTCTTGTTGTTCTCTCTCTCCTTCCACGTCGGAAGCCTAGCCCCTGACGTCATCTCTCTAGCTCTCTCCAGCAAGACGCGAAACTATATAAGTATATCAGTATTGATATTTATGTATGAACGCGATTCACATCCATTGTTGATCGGGTTAGCGAGTACGTGAATCGGTGAGTTCGGACTGGGTCGAGTTCGCCGGAGAACCGCCCGTAAGAACAGAGTGTGAGAGAGGAGAAATGGAAGACTAAAGTTCGGGATTAATATAGAAATTAGAAGGGTTAAGAAAAAGTGACAGAGGAGTGGATAGTCTTTGCCCACATGCGCTACTCAATTTACCACTCTGCCACTGTTACGTGGGGAATAACTCATTCTAATTTGATTACTTTTCATAAAAGCCTTTGTTAAAAGCAAATTCCATTTAAGCCCATTTTTATTTATTAGTAGTATGTTGAGAGCTTAGCTAACAAGAATACCTTATAATACGAGGGAAAAAATTGGCATGTCAATTGATGAGTCAATGCTAAAAATAAATCATAATATTAATCAATAAAATAATCACTTTTTTCTTTGCTAATTTAGTATGAACTCGTGTTTAGCTTTCCTTTAATTAATGGTCAACAATTCAAACTCATTGAAATTGCAAATAAGCTTTAATTTAAAGTGGTATTAATAATAACTTATAAGTAATTCATTTATCCAAAGGTGAAACATTTTATTTGGTAGCTAAAAAACATCCTTATTACATATTCGACTAAAAGTCCAAAAAAACATAAAGTGAGACCCCACTTTTGATCCAAATGAAAACATCAAGGGGCATTCAGGCCATTTCAGTAATAATAAAATAATAATAAAAAAAAGAGTAGCGCGCAAACATTCCCACTAAAAACAAACACCACGTCATCGAGCGCTATGGATAACGGATCTGGTAAAATAACCGTCAATGTGACAAAAACGTGACATTAAGAGACACGTGTCGCATCAGCAAATGAGTTTTTTTGTAACCGTTTATTTTTCACGTTCCGTTTATCATCCACGTATAGTTGAAGTAAGAGAAAGAGACAATCGGCGCACGTGTGAGAGGAAGACTAACGTGAGAAGTTATGACGTGGGCTGGTGGGGGGCATGACAATTGGAGCGGACTCGCACTTCATTTAGTCGCACACCCGATCAACCATCCGGGCCCACACATTTTTTATTCAATATTAACTTTACAATAAATATATCAATCCAAGTAACTCATCATAAATTATCTGTTTTACACAAGAAAAAAAAAAATGCCGTTTCGAGCTTCTTGACTCATGGAAAATCGACATGTCGACGAAAAAACGAACGGAAAAAATGTAGAAAATGACAAATAAAATGTCGTTTTCAAATGCCGTTTTCGATGGAAAATCGAACGGAAATAATGTTTACTAATATATTAAAAAGATAATACAAAATCATATATATAATAATATTTTGGATTTAATACCTATAATAATTTTCATGGGTTTAATTGTAAAAGTGACGGAAACATGTTTTCATATTGTTGTAAAGTTATTTTGGATTTCAATAAGAACGGAAACATGTTTTCGTATTGTCGTAAGTTATTTTGCACAATATCTTATGATCTTTAATAGTATTAATATTTTTATATTTTTTTCTTAAATACGGTAATTACAGTGCAATCGGCAATATTTGGCACAATTTTTTTCTGAGTTGACACAATTTCAAATGGTAATATTTGATATGTCATTCATTATGTAATTGGCAAGTTTTCATTAAATGCAATGTGTCAGTTTTGATATTGACGTTTACACTTTACATACAAAAAAAAAAAGAGTAAAGAAAACCAAGTCCAAGTTTTCTCTTTCTTCTTCAGTCATCTTCATAAACCACGCCACCACCACCATCTTCATTTCTTCTTCTTCTTCTTCAATACTCAAGCCAATTTTAAAAACGAAAGTCGCCGAAACGACACGCCGTTTCCCGAAAATTCGCTCGGCATAAAACGACGAAACGACACCTTAGCCAATCGTCGGCCGTTGACCCACCAAAAACGAATTTCCCGGCGAAAATTCGGGAAATTCGCCAGCATTTTTTTCCTTGGTTTTACATAGTTTATTATATATTATATGGTTTAAGAGATTTGTAACTAATTAGGCCACTTTAAATATGTTATTTTTTATCTAAGTTACTTTTGACAATTTTTAGGGATATAGCCAAATGGCTTATGTGGCAATAATTAAGGTCTGATTTGCCCTGATTTATTAACAAATTCGTCACTTTCTCTCTCTAATTTTTTTCAAATAATTTTGTTTGCATCAAAAATTCGTATATTTCTCATACGAACTCGAAATTGAGTGATTTCAGATCCTACAAATTCGTGGCGTCGAGATCTTCAAAAATAGACCCATTATGTTTGATGAAAAATTATGTTCAATGCATCATAATGTTTCCATTTATTTATTTTATAAAATTCAGTTATTTCTATATTTAAGGTAGTAACGTGATTTTTCTACATCTATGGTATTAAACATGATTTTTCATTAAACACAATGAATCTATTTTTGAAGATCTCGGCGTCACGAATCCGTGGGATTTGGAATCACTCAATTTCGAGTTCATATGAGAAAGATACAAATTTTTTAAGTTTTGATGCAAAAAATATTATTTGAAAAAAATAAGAGAGAGAATGTGATGAATTTGTTAATAAAGGCAAATAAGACCTTAATTATTGTCACATAAGCCATTTGGCTATATCATTAAAAATTGTAAAACGTAAACTAAAAACAAATTTCATAGTTTCATTTTGGCTATTTTGCTACACTGCTCATGGTTTAATATGACTTAATAATTCAAAAAAATATCCCTAAACTAACTCGGTACTTTCTTTGATTGGTATTTTTTTTTTTTTTACAATTGGATTGGTTTGAATTTTAAAAATAAAAAATTATCTATCAAGTCAGATTGATAGACATGAAAAAATTGACCATTCCAATTTAATTGCATCCCTATCTAATGTTTAATGATGAAAACTCTTCTATATACAAGTGAATCAAACAAAGAAATTATCAGTGATTGATCCGTCGAAGTGCGAATATTACATAGTTTATTACATATTATACATGTATGATTAAGTATGTATTGTTAAACAAAAAAAAAAAAAAACCCCTCTCGGATTTCAATTACAAAAAAACTCTCTAAGAATCAATTTAATAACAATAATCGGATAAAGGTTTTTATTAAACGATGTGAAGAGTTTCTACTATAAAATGGGTTAAGAAATTTGAGATTACGAACATCGCATGACTTTTGAAAATGTATAATTTTCAGATAGCATTATTATTATCACCATAATTGGATATAGATCAACAATGTGTTAGTTCCTATACATAGAAGACAAAAATGTACATTCAATTTTGCTCGTGTAGTATGCTATTATAAATTATGAAAAAAATCAATCAATGGTGGTCCACCGACCACCCTCTGAAGAATTACTTCTAAGTCAGAAACATATAAAACTGTGAAATACCAAAAAAATTGGAGTTTACCACATTGATACCTGTAAAGAATCCCATGATGCAAAAAACGGTCCGACCCAATTAAAAACATCATGAAAATCAAAAGAAAACTACGGTTTACTGCAATCCTAAATAAAATTATAAATAAAATAAATTAAAAATAAAAGTAGCTTCTTATTTTATATTATCAAGAGAAAATCAAATAATTTTTTATATTATGAAAATCTATCGGTTTCTTTCCCGGAAAATCCATGGTAAACTATTAGAGTAGATGATATACCCATAAATCTCATGGTAACGGTAAACGATAACTCTAACCTTGCTTCTAATAGTCTACTTTTATCGGGACCCTGAAAGACGATTAATTTATGTTAAGTCAATTTATGACATCGTTTGACATAGCTTTGTTTTTTTTTTAAAAAGTGCTTTTAAAACTGTTTTTTTAACTGACAGGTGTTTATAAACTGTTTATAAAACAGTTGTTGCTGGTAACAAAAGCTGATTTAGCGTTTGGTAAAATAAATATATTATAGTAAAAAGACTAAAATAAACATGTTCTAAAAAAAAAACTCTCTTATGTATCCTTTATGAGGATATTACAGTAATTTGTATAGTAAACTTAAAAACACTTTTTCTAAAAGCTAGGAATCGTAGCTTTTCCAACTCATGTACAAAATCTAAAATCGTTTTTAAAGTTTTTTGTAAAAATAGTTTTGCCAAACACTAGATAAACAGTTTAGTTTATTCTAAAACAAAAACAGAGCTTTTTAATCTCAACCAAACGCAGCCTATAACTCCACTGTTTAACACGCATGAGCAAAAAAAAGTACTTATCAAAAGCTAAGAAAAGGGTAAGCAAAATGGCTAATTTTAACTTGCCAAGTCTAATATTTAAAATCCATGCATTACAAGTTTTGCATACAAAAAGCTAATTTTAGGCATGTTGCTGTTGGGCACTTCACAAAATACTTTTCAACTAAAGAATAAATTTCAGAATTGAAAATTGATGTACCAGCCTAGTATATAAACAAGAATAATTAGATGGACTAGCCAAGTTAAAACGTTGAGATTGCATATTAGCCAACGTTTATATTTATTTTTGATAAATAACCAATTTCGCTGACGTGACGTTTCAACCAATATTTTTATGTCGGAAATACCCCTGATGCAAACACGTTTTATTTGAAGAAAAAATCATATGAATAAACATATGATTATCCAAATATATTGCATGATTTCAGGGATTAATATCAACAGATTTTGTGAAGTAGCCAAATATATTGAAAATATTTATCTCTTTTTTTTTGTCTTCATTTGTTATTGGTGGTGTAGGTGATATAGTTATTATATGTCATTATTTTGGAAAGGAAAATGATGAAAACAAGCCATTATTTTTGTCAACATGAATAAAAAAAAGAGGGGATTTGTAAAGAATATATTTTTTAAATTTCGTAGAATAAATCGAATAAATGATTCAGAGTGGAGCGTTGGACAGAAGGATCCATAATCCTTTGCTGCCAGTGTCCGGAACCAAATCGCTAGTCTCGGCGGCAACGGACGAGAAGAAGATGAAGAGTGAGTCGGTGGTGGTGAATCCACCTCCCGCCATCCGAGAATCTCGAGGACTCCCTAGAGTCGACGCTTCCCTCATCCTCGGCTTCCTATTCACCGACTCCTCTACCATCGCTGAGCTCATGCTCATGGATGACTTGGCGTCGCTCGTGCTCAACCGCGAAGTCAGATACACGACTCGACGTCGCTCGTCATCGACCACGAAGTCAGATTTGAGCCGCCATTGTCGAGTTCATGCTTGTGTATGACTCGTCATCGCTCGTCTTCAAACACAAATTCAAATCCAATTAAGAACAGTAAGTCTCCCTCTCTCTCTCTCTCTGTGACATGGAATTGCTTTTTCGGTGAAGTCGAGGTGTTCGATTTTTCTACATCGATCGCTAGACCCTAGACCCGATCAATAAAACCACCTAAAGCGAAAAAGAGGAACAAAATTTCCATCATTACAACATTTATCTACTTTAATGTTAGTAAATTTGTGTTGATGATTACTAAAGCGGGAGACAAAGAGGAATGGAATATCAAACATTTATTTGCGTTAATCCGTGTTAATTTGTGTTAATGCATGTTAATTCGGTTTATTTATGTTTATTTCGTAAGTAATTCAGGTTACTTCAGAATTATTTCATGTTAATTCGGAATTAATGCATGTTAATTATGTTTATTCGTATTAATTTCAATTTTTTAGGAGAATTGGCGACTCTATGTCTCCGGTTAGAGAATTGGCGGTTCGAGACGGATTGGTGGTGAAGATCGGCAGAAAATTGCGCAAGTTGACTTGGCGTTGAAGACCGGAGGGGAAGATCAACGGTGAAGATCTCGTAATATCTTCTTAAATTTTTTTTAATTTATTAATGAAAGAGTTATTTATTGTAATATTTTTCATCTATTTATTTATGTTTGTTAACTAATTTATATTTGGTAACCCTTCATTTGAAATGAAGGGTATTATTGTCTCTTCAAGTGGGTTTATGTGGTTTATTGGTTATTGTACAAAATAAATCTAACGTTGGCTATTTTGACAATTTTTATGTTTCAAATTGACTATTATACTCAAACTCCCTATAAACAAAGGGATCAAATTTTCTTACCGCATGACTATACCTAATCGGTAGATGTGGTCTGCTTATTAATCGCGGATCAGCGTAAAAATAGCTAATTTTGCACTTACAACGAACTTTTTGTCACCATCAAGTATTTTTCTTCCCCGATGCGCTTCTTTTTCAGGCTTACTGCGAGGTAAGGATTTCATATCTCGTCAGATTCAGGATTTCTTAAAAAATTGTGGGTTTTGAGTTTTATTTTCTCCTGTATTTCTACTTGATCATAGTCTATTTTGGTTGATTTTGAGTTGATTCGGATGAGTTTGAGTTGAATTTTGTTTATATTGAGTTTATTTTAATTTTAGTCTAAACTATTGTTATCAATTTAGTTTGTTTACTTTATTCTAGTAGATTTTTTGTTTCATTTTATGGATCTAAAAGTTAACAAAATATCGAGATTAGACCTCAGATTTTAAAAATATCCAAAAATGGACTTTTGTCTCAATTTCGGACACAAATACCATTTTGAACAAATAAACTCATTTCACTTTCAGTTTCTATCTTCTCAATCTCTCATTCAGTCTTTCACGCTCGATTCTGACGTGATATAACTAAATTCGACGAGATACGAGGGAATCCGAAGAGCTATGATGACCTGGAATGACAAAGTTTCACGTGAATTTTACTTTTTCGCTTAAAATGCAAAAAAAAAAGTATGAATTTTATCGTATAGCATCATACATTATCGTACACTATCGTATATTATCGTACATTATAACGCAATTTCATTTGTATGAATTTTATCGTACATTAAAATTATAATGTATCGTATCTCATTGTAATATATCGTACACTATCGTACGACATCGTATATTATCGTACGTTATAATTATAATGTGCCGTACAGTATAATACGATGAGATACGATACGTTATAATTTTAATGTACGATAAAATTCATACAAATTATAATGTGCATTATAATTATAACGTACGATAATTGTTTCACCTCATACAGCATTCCATTATCATTAGTCGCTAGCAGAATATCATCTACATATAAAACAAGAAAACATATCTTACTCCCACTAACCTTTTGGTATATACATTGATCCATGACGTTCTCTTCAAAGCCAAATGAAGTGATGACATCATGAAACTTTAAATACCATTGGCGGGAGGCTTGTTTCAAACCGTAAATGGATTTATTAAGCTTGCAGACTAAATGCTCACCATCACTAGAAGAGAATCCTTCAGGTTGTTTCATGTAAACCTCTTCCTCTAGATCTCCGTTAAGAAAGGCTGTTTTCACATCCATTTGATGTAACTCAAAATCAAAATGGGCTACTAATGCCATAATTGTGCGAAGGGAATCTTTCTTTGAAACAGGAGAAAATGTATCCGTGTAATCGATTCATTCTCTTTGAGTAAACCCTTTGGCTACAAGTCTTGCCTTATGTCTTTCGATGTTGCCTTGTAAGTCTTTCTTTGTTTTGAAGACCCATTTGCATCCAATGGCTTTTAAACCATCACGCAACTCGACGAGATCCCAGACTTGATTAATTGCCATAGAGTTCATCTCCTCAATCATTGCTTTGTGTCATAAGTTAGATTCTTTAGAATTTACAGCTTGTGAAAACGTTTCAGGATCATTCTCGGCTCCAATGTTGTAGTCCGTCTCTTGTAGATACACTTCATAATCACTAGGAATTGCTGATCTTCTAACTCTAGTAGATCTTCTTAATGTTGCTTCATTATTCTCTTGAGGATCTTGTTGTACAATCGGATGTTCGATTGGTTGTTCAACATGATCTTGATCAGCAACTTGATCTAAAGGGTCAGCATTATTAACTTGTGGAATCTCAATAACTGGTTGTCTTACACACGATTGAGTTTGAGGGGTGTGTACGATAATCAGTCTATCACTTGAACTAGAAGGTTCAGCTTCATTGTTATCTAATGCAGACACTGAGTCATGCAATTGGTCACTCCCACTAATCAAGTCATTCTCAAGAAATTTTGCGTTTCTTGATTCCACAATCCTAGTATTGTGAGATGGACAGTAGAATCTATAACCTTTAGACTTCTCGGCATATCCAATGAAATACCCACTTATAGTCCTAGGGTCTAGTTTCTTTTCTTGTGGATTATAAATTCTCACTTCAGACGGGCATCCCCAAACGCGTATATGTCGCAAACTGGGTTTCCAACCTTTGAATAACTCAAATGGCGTTTTTAAAACAGCCTTGGTTGGAACTCGGTTTAATATATACACAGCCGTCTTTAGTGCTTCAGTCCACAAGAATTGAGGAAGTTTTGTTTTACTCCTCATACTTCTCACCATGTCCATTAAAGTTCGGTTTCTTCTTTCTGAAACACCATTCTGGTCCGGAGTACCAGGCATAGTATATTGGGCAACGATCCCATGTTCTTGAAGAAACTTCGCAAATGGCCCAGGTGCTTGTCCATTCTCAGTGTATCTACCATAATACTCACCACCTCTATCTGATCTCACAATCTTAATTTGTTTACCACATTGTTTCTCTACTTCAGCCTTGAAAACTTTAAAGGCGTCTAAAGCTTCATCCTTAGAACGAAGTAAATAGAGATACATATATCGTGAGAAATCATCTATGAAAGTGATAAAGTATTTTGGACTACTTGCATCCATGTCAGGACAACAAATGTCTGTATGTATGATTTCTAACAATTCAGTACTTCTCTTTGCACCCTTTTTAGTCTTGTTGGTTTGCTTTCCCTTAATGCAATCCACACAGGTCTCAAAGTCGGTAAAATCAAGAGCACTAAGTACTCCCTCATTCACTAACCTTTTAATTCTCAAAATGGAGATATGTCCCAATCTCCGGTGCCACAACAGAGAAGAATTTTCATTCATAATACAACGCTTCAACCCAGCAGTAACGTTCAAAGAGCTATTAGCGTTTTGCAGTGTAATTGAATAAAGACCACCAGACAGTGTACCATAACCAACAATTTCGGATTTATTTAATAATGTAAAACCATTATCCGAAAAGTTAAAGCCAAAACCAAGAGGTACAAGTCTTGAAACTGAAATTAAATTCCTTGAAAAACTAGGAACATAAACGGTCTTTTCTAAATGCAAAATAAAGCCACTACTTAACACCAAATCGCAAGAACCGACAGCCTCCACATGCGAGCTCATCCTACCTCCTGAAAGGATGTAGTGCTCACTTCCCACTGGCTTCCGTAGGTTTTGCATACCCTGCAAGGTATTTGAAACATGGATTGTAGAACCAGACTCAATCCACCAAGTATTATGACCAACATCAGTTAGATTTGATTCATAACATACAAACGAAAGTTGAATACCTTTCTTGTCAAGCCAATTTTTGAACTTAGAGCATTCTTTCTTCATGTGTCCTTTCTTCTTGCAAAAGAAACACTTTGACTCTTTCTTTATGTCCAGTTTGACAGGGATCTTGCCTTTGTCTTTGGCACGATCTTTCTTCTTCCTTTCAGAGAAAGTCAGATTCACTTTCTCACCCACTTCCATAGCCAGCCTATGTTCTTCTTGAACACACATGGTCATAAGTTCATTAATTGACCATTTATCTTTATGTGTGTTATAAGAAATCTTAAATGGACCATATTGCTGGGGCAGAGTGCACAGAATGAAGTGAACCAGAAAGGTTTCAGACATTTCAACTTCCAACGTCTTTAATTGGGCCGCAATATCCCTCATGCGCATGATATAATCACGCATACCTCCTACTCCAGTGAGCTTCATGGATGAGAACTGCATGATAAGAGTACTTGCCAAAGCCTTATCTGAAGTGACAAATTGATCGTCTATTGCTTTCATTAAGAGGCGAACTATGTCATATTGCTCAATTGAACCCCTAATCCCAGCAGATACTTTGGTCTTTATGAACATAACGCAGAGGCGATTAGATCGCTCCCACTTTTCATAAAGATCAACCTGATCTGGGGTACTCTCCTCAGTAATTGAGGGAGGTTCAGGCTTTCTTATGGCATAGTCAATATCCATCCATCCTAGTTGAAGGAGAACTCTCTCTTTCCAGACCTTAAAATTGTCCCCTTTGAGTTCAGGAACATCACATTTAACATCAGAGTAACCTACAGTTTGACTAGCTGCAATTTACAGAAATTAAGCATGCTTATTAAAATATGTTTTGAAGAAAATAACTATATCATGATTTACCAATGCAAAACATATGTTACTCAATGAATCTAGAGACATAAAACTTGCCTGTGGGCTAAAGCTCTAATTCAATTAGATTCACACGATTATGATAAAACTGTCAAACTATGTTCCTTTTCCTAATACCTGTGGGTTAATTAGGAAATATAATTTGATATTTTATCCTAATTAATCATACAAATATTACAAAATTCCTGTGGGTAGATTTCATAATATAACATATGATTAACCACAATTATAATTTTAATGTGATTTTAATTCTAAATATACAACCTAGATTAATTAAAGATGTTGTGGCTACTCTCTAATTAATAAAGATCATATTAATCACAAAAATAATATAACCAAAATAAATAATATTGTGCTAGTCATTAAATTGCCAAATGTTATATGTGTGTCTCAAATAATAATGAAATTATACATCATATAACTTCTAAATAAATGACATATTAACACAATATAAATTTAAAACTAAATATTTGCATACCGATTCTAAATAATGCAAATAAAATTAATAACATGTATCAATTTATTTTATTTTCTATATAATATGACACCAAATCACATAAAAATAAATAGATAAATAAACATATACATACAAAACAGTGTAAAAAACTAAATGGTATATGTAAAGCAATAATACATATAACCCTTAATATATATATATATATATATATATATATATATATATATATATATATATATATGTGTGTGTGTGTATAACACAATAAATGAATTGAACAGCTTGCGCACATAATAGTATTCATGTCAGAATGTGTAGCAAAAGTAAAAAACAATGGGTACACGTACGTAAGCAAACACATTCAAATATGCGTGCGTAAGCAAACAGATTCTTCAAAGGGCATTGTAGCGAAATAGCCAAAATGAAACTATAAAATTTGTTTTTAGCCTATGTTTCATAACTTTTAGGGAAATAGCCAACATGATTATGTGACAATAATTAAGGTCTTATTTACCCTTATTTATTAATAAATTCGTCATTTTCTCTCTCCTATTTTTTTCTACACTTTTTTTACATAAAAACTTCAAAAAACCATATCTATCTCATATGAACTCGAAATTGAGTGATTCCAAATCCTACGGATTTCGTGACACCGAGATCTTCAAAAATAGATCCATTGTGTTTGATGAAAAATAATGCTTAATACCATAGATGTAGAAAAATCTACCTTAAATATGGAAATAACTGAAATTTTTTGAAATTATAAAAAAAAATAAATGCAAATATAAATATGATGCATTGAAAATAATTTCTATCAAACACAATGGGTCTATTTTTGAAGATCTCAACGCCACGAATTTGTAGGATTTGAAATCACTCAATTTTGAGTTCGTATGAGAAAGATAAAATTTTTTGAAGTTTTGATGCAAGAAAAATTATTTGAAAAAAAATAGGAGAGAGAAAGTGACGAATTTATTAATAAATAAGGGTAAATAAGACCTTAATTATTGCCACATAAGTCATTTGGCTATATCCCTAAAAATTGTTAAACATATGCTAGATCCAAAATCACATGTTTAAAGTGGCCTAATTAATTACAAATCTCTTCTTCAAAAGGGAAAAGAACGACATAAATTTATTTAACGACATTTCCTTATTAAAACTAAAACGACATGTCGTTTAAGATCGTCTTCTACACCCATCAAACCATATTTTGACCCGCGAACACGTTTAAAAAACCCGACGGTTTCTCCATCATTTCTCCATGGTTTTCAAGATTTTAAAGCCCAGAATTAATAGAAAAACAATTTTAAAAGGATTGGACGTATTAGTTTTTCAAAACAACGTGCAACATGAAAACCCCAAGAATGGAAAAAAATAACATCACCATAAACAACAAGGCAAAGGTTATGGAGGCTCTGATACCAAATGTAAGAACTTATTACACATACTAAAGGTGTTCTAGCAACATGAACACGTTAAAGCGAAGCGAAAAGGATCGGTTTACCTCCGGCCATTGTTGTGTTTTTCCGGCGAGCTCCGGACTCCGATTCCGGCGAGTTGCTTTGAGGATCTTCTAAACTCTCGCTCTCACCCTTAGATGGCGTTGGTATTCCGAATGTGTGAGTGAGTTTAGGGACCCCAAAACCGTCATATTTATAGGCTCCAAACCATCAATGGAGAATATTGCAATCCTTTAATTAAGGGATTGCGATTTGATTTGCGACATTAATATGAGCGCGATTTGATCATAATTAATGAGTTTATATGGACCATAATAAGTGGAGATTATTTCCATATAAGAAAATATTATTTCATTAAGAAATAATCTTACATTTGTTTCTAAATATTTCGTAGTTTATTATTTTTTGTAGTATATATTTGATAACGGTTACCTATAATATTTGATAAAAACCATAGTATATCGTATGCGGCATACAATTTGCCATTAAAATCATAAGCGTGACTCAATAACAGTAAATAAGATTTTAACTACTTGTACTTCGTAGTTTATTATCTTTTGGGGTATAGATTTGATAACGATTACCTATAATCTCGATAAAAATACCATAGTATATCGTATGCGGTGTACGATTTACCAATAAAATCATAACTGTGACTCAATAACAATAAACAAGATTTTAATCGTTAGTATGAACTACCAAACCGGTGCAGAATGAGTAAGGCATAAGCTCTCTCTCTAGAGTACTAATAACGTGCACGAAGCCAACGACACAACACACACGTTATATATATATATATATATATATATATATATATATATATATATATATATCTATCTCTCAATGTATAATTATTATGATATTTAATTTTCCGGCACAAAAACGTAATTAAAATTAGGTACCATCAAGCGATAAGGAAAAACTTAGATAAGAACGAACTTTTGTTATTGCAATGTACAACGTCTAATACCAATTACTATTTGTCTCTGTCAGTGTCACAAGCCATGAGAGAAAAATTTATCGTACTTATATCATTTGCATATGCAATTACTTCTGTGACTTTGATTTCCATATTCAAGGAAATGAGCCTCTTGATCAAATTTTAAAAACACACACACAGAATAACAACTAAAGTTTTAGGTATTGGCACGAAATAGCTAAACTTGAGTTACGTTTACGTTATTAAGAAAAAAAAAAGAGAAAAAAAGGAACAAGCAGAGTTACGTTATATTGATTAATTTGTAATTTTGATGGAATAAACATTAATTTATCTAAATTTCTGTCTTACGTTGTTTTTAGTACAGGAAAATAATTAGTCAAGCCCGAAATAAAGATTCCTTATACTTAAAAAAAAAAAAAAATCCCCTTCATGACATGAAAAAAAAGAGGTCCCATTTATAAAACTATATTGATTATATTCTGGTCATATCTGTATTATTATCATTTTAGTTTTTATGTCATATGTCCTAATTTTATTTTTAAATTTACCGAAGACAACATACATCAATATTTCTTAAGTGTATAGAAAGTTGAGGAGGAGTTTGTTAAACTTGATTAATTGCAATATATTTTTGAGATTAAAGTTAACCTAAATTAAAACATCCTATCCCTGATTAAGCGTCTTTAATCAAGATAACCTTATAGAGACTAATTAAGATAGAGTATATTTATGTATGATAATCGACCGAATTACATTTCTATGCTTATAGTCGCATTCCTCATAAAAATCATGCACATTGTTTTCAAATTACCCTTAATATAGAAAATGCGGTTTTATGATGCATTTAGGCCTAGGTTTTGTGGAGTTGATTTATGATGCATCAGTTCGATTCACTTTAGCCATCCTCTTAGCCATCGGTACGATTTCCAATTTGAGAATTTATGAATGGAGGATTTAGGGTTCGAGTTTCTCAGTAGCAGATAAACCATAACATAACATTAGGTATTTTCACTGATGAAAAAATGGGTATGATAATATAGTATGATAATATATCCAACCCAAAACTTTAAGTATTTTTTATCGTTATTTTCTCTTTCCAAAATTTATGCAATTTTAGAACTTAGACTTCTTACTACGCATGTACAATCACATAAATACCTGAAATTCTTGCTAAGCCGATAAAATTCCCACCACTGCTGATAGGGGGGAAATAGTTCCAATAAGTAACAAAATAACCGTCGATATTATAACAGAAGTATGACCTCCTCAATAATTTTAGACCAAATTCTAATAAGTTGGATTTAATTCAAAAGTATGACTTCCTTATATGTTTTGGTACATAAATACCCTCAATAAAATATCCTTATAATTTTCTTTTGTATTTACTTATGTTATTTACTTAATATATTTGCATTTACTATATTCCCTCATTTGTCATTACTTATTTGACCGTACTTGAAAAGCTCTCTCTCTCTCTCTCTCTCTCTCTCTCTCTCTCTCTCTCGTTCGTAGTTGGGTTTTTTTTTTTTAATTGCTAAATACTCACGGAAGCAAGGTTTGTTCTAATTTTCGTTCAATTTTGTTCATTTTCGTTCATTTTTGTTCACTTTAGGGTTTAGAAGTTTTCATTAAAGAAGTTTTTCATTTTTGCATTTATTTTTACTAGGTGAAGTAAAAAAATGTATTCTGTTGTAAATAATTGGTATGCTCAAAGGTCAAAAATATAGGGTAAATTAAAGTAAAAAAATATGGGGTAAATAATTAATTACCCTACACCTAACTTATTGACTAATGTACACAAATTTTACTATAAATACATGATGATGGTGAAGGGAAAATTCATCCCTAAAATTCCTACAAATTTACTCTCTCAATTACTCTCCATAATCTTCTCCTCTAAATTCTCATCTCATTAGTGTTTAAAGAGTATTCAATTCAAGTTATTCATTTGGTTTTATAACACGTTATCAGCACGATCACTCTCGTCAAGATCTATTCGGAGGTATAATACTCTAAACACTAAAACTCGTATAACTATTATTTATTGTATAACACTAGATTACTATACACAGGAGGCTCTGCCACCTTATGGTAATATGATGTGATTTACAATATTTTTAACTTCGTTAATGTATAACATCATAATACTATATACATGGAAGGCTCTGACTCCTTATAGTAAAGTGATGTGAACTAGATCTTACTTGTAATTAATATCAATTTTCTATATACAGGAGGCTCTGCCACCTTATAGAAAAATGCTATTAATTGCAAATTTATTTTAACTGCTCTAATTAATATTTTACTTTGATTGGCTATATCATTTCAATACTCGTACATATACATATTGTTTATTACACATTGTTATATTTAAATACAATAATTTTTACCACAAAATTAATAAATACCCAACGGTATTATTACGGCTATAAACGGCTATATTTTACCTTATAAATACATTTCTATTCAACTCATTTTTAACCACACAAAATCTCAAATTTTTCTACCTCATACATATTTTTCTCTTCTCCTACTATTTTTCGGTACAAGCTCAAAATGTCTCGCTTACTACTAGTCTTTATTGCCATATTTATTGTAATGTTTAATGCTTATACTTTTACCATAGAAATTCCACCGAAAGAATTTTATTTCGTTGTAGTAATGTTTGGATTCATGTATTTATTTTTATTCCTTACAATTCTTGTAGACTTATATGTCTTTAATTATTAATCTAAGAAATTTTATATTTCATAATAGTTATCATCATGGCAAATCTCGTCAAGCTCGATTTCAGTCCTCTAGACATCACATGCCAAAACTACATGCCTTGGAAGGTGGATGTTGAAATGCATCTGGAATCTTTGGGTTTACTGGAAACAATTTCTAAAGAAAACACCTCGTCAAATATAGACAAGGCAAAATCTTTAATTTTTCTTCGTCGACATCTTGACGAGGGACTTAAAAGTGAATACCTCACCACCAGAGATCCAAGTTTACTCTGGAAGGAGTTGAGGGATAGATATTTTCACCAAAAGGAGATCATGTTTCCAGTATATCGTGATCAATGGAACGCTTTACGATTCCAAGATTTCAAAAAAGTCAGCGAATATAACTCTGCGATGTTCCGAATAGTATCTCATCGGAGATTTTGTGGAGACCAAGTGACAGATCATGACATGCTGGAAAAGACATTCACCACTTTCCATGCATCGAACGTAACCTTGCAACAAGAATATCGTGTTCGAGGATTTACGAAATATTCTGAACTAATCACTTGTCTTCTAATCGCAGAGAAGAATAATGAATTGCTGATAAAGAATCACCAATCCCGTCCGACAGGTTCAAAAGCGTTACTTGAAGTAAACGTTGTCAACTCCGAAGAACCTGAACAACGAAACTATATTCCGGGTCGAGAACGAGGTCGAGGTCATGGTCGTGGTCATGGTCATGGACGTGGATACGGACGTGGTCGAAGTGGTTATAATCATAACCATTCTTACAATACCACGAAAGATTATCATAAGAAGCAGCAAGATGAAAAGAATCACGATTATCCCCACAAAAAGGGAAAATATCCCAAGTACTTCCAAGGGTAGTGAAGATGTTTGTCATAGATGTGGCACAAAAGGGCACCGGTCTAGACATTGCCGTGTTCCTCAATATTTGTGCAATCTATATAAAGCATCCTTGAAGGGGAAAGAAAGGGAGGTCAACTTTATTGACCAAGAACCTTTAGATGACTTCACTCATCTTAATGCTTCCGACTTCGATGGTGATCTTGTGCACACTGTTGCTGATTCTGCTGCTTTCATAGAAGACTGCTAGATTAATGATGCATGTATGTTTTTCCCATGCTTGGAAATGAAGCAAAGTCTAATATTTTACCTAGCTACTTATATATAAATATGTATAATATGTGTAATATTTTTCAAGACTATGTAACACATTAGTATTATATAATATAAGTACGTCTTTCTCATTAACTTTATTTTTGTTTTAATATGAAGTTATCATATGGAAAAAGCAAATTGTGAGGCGAACCAAATGGTTGGTACTGGAGAAATTTGCATACCGGATAGTGGAACAACGCATACTATTTTGAATGATAAAAAGTTTTTCTCAATGATAAGCCAACGAAAATTTTTGTGAATACAATATTAGGTCCTGTAGATCTGATTGAAGGTATTGGTAAGGCAAATTTCACACTGCCAAATGGAACAGAATTCAATATAAATAATGCTTTATTTTCACCGAGATCCAGACGAAACTTGTTGAGTTTTAATGACATATATTCTCATGGATTTAATACTCAGTCTATGACTGAAGACACCATGAAATATATGTGTCTTACGACATCCAAATTCGGAAAGAAACAAATTTTAGAAAAACTACCTATGCTCCCTACTGGATTGCACTACACATATATAAATGCGATTGAATCAAATTCGGTAGTCATCGAGTCTTCAATTTTAACGACATGGCATAATCGTTTGGGTCATCCTGGTTCTATTATGATGTGAAGAATTATTGAAAATACACATGGGCATCCATTGAAGGGCCAGAAGATCCCTCAAGGTAATATTTTCCCATGTAAAGCTTGTTCTCTTGGAAAGCTTATCATAAGGCCTTCACCGGGAAAGGTTGAAACAGAATCACCTAAGTTCCTTGAACGTATTCAAGGTGACATATGTGGGCCTATTCACCCACCATCTGGCCCATTTCGATACTTCATGGTATTGATAGATGCCTTTAGCAAATGGTCGCATGTTTGTCTGTTATCAACTCGTAATATGGCATTTGCGAAATTACTTGCTCAAATAATTAAATTACGAGCTCAATTTCTTGATCATACAATTAAGAAATTAGGCTCGATAATGCTGGTGAATTTACATCCCAAACGTTCGATGATTATTGTATGTCAGTTGGGATTGATGTTGAGCATCCTGTTGCTCATGTACATACACAAAATGGTCTAGCTGAATCGCTAATCAAGCGCCTCCAGCTTATTGCTAGACCATTGATAATGAGAACAAAGCTCCATGCTTCAATATGGGGTCATGCAATATTACATGCTGCTGCATTAATTCGCGTCCGACCAAGTGCATATCATAAATACTCTCCTCTGCAACTTGCATTTGGCCAAGTACCAAATATATCTCATCTGAGAATTTTTGGATGTGCTGTTTATGTGCCTATAGCACCACCTCAAAGAACAAAGATGGGACCTCAAAGAAGGCTTGGAATTTATGTAGGATATGAAAGTCCATCTATTGTTAGGTATCTAGAACCTCAAACTGGTGATGTTTTTACATCACGGTTTGCTGATTGCCATTTTGATGAGGAAAATTTCCTAGTATTAGGGGGAGAAAGAAACCAGCTGGAAATGGAAATTACTTGGTCTGTACCAACATTATTGCATCTTGACCCTTACACAAAAGATTGTGAAGGAGAAGTGGAAAGGATTGTACATTTACAAGATATTGCAAATCAACTTCCTGATGCGTTTACAGACACTAAAAGAGTGACTAAATCATACATTCCAGCTGCAAATGCTCATGCGCAAATTGATGTACCAAAATGACAAGTTGAAAATAAAGTCACTCATGAAGTCACAACACGCCTGAAGCGTGGAAGACCATTCGGTTCCAAAGATAAAAATCATCGGAAAAAAAGGAGAAGAGAGACAAAAATGGAGGAATGTATTCCAGAAATACAAAACGAGGAAAATCGAGAAATTTCAATTAATTATACCAATACAGGTACACAATGGAACCGAAATGATGAAATCAAGGATGCATTCTCATATAGTCTGGCATGCGATGTCATGGATGAAAATGATGGAGATCCCGAACCAAGGTTTGTTATTGAATGTAAAAATAGACACGATTGGGGGGGATGGAAAAAGGCAATTCAAGCCGAACTTGACTCGCTTAACAAGCGCAAGGTCTTTGGACCTATAGTACTCACACCTGTAGATGTGAGACCTGCTGGATACAAATTAGTATTTGTGCGAAAGAGAAATGAGAAAAACGAGATTGTGAGATACAAGGCTCGACTTGTTGCCCAAGGTTTTTCTCAAAGGCCCGAAATTGATTTTGAAGAAACATATTCCCCTGTAATGGATGGAATTACATTCAGATACTTGATCAGCCTAGCAGTGCATGAGAAACTAAATATGCATGTCATGGATGTTGTCACAGCTTATTTATATGGATCGTTGGATACTAAAATATATATGAAGATCCTTGAAGGATTCAAGATGCCTGAAGCATCTAGTTCAAAGCCTAGAGAAAAATATTCCATCAAATTACAAAGATCTTTATACGGGTTAAAGCAATCCGGACGAATGTGGTTTAATCGCTTAAGTGAATATTTAATACAAAAAGGTTATGTCAATAACTCTCTTTGTCCATGCGTATTCATTAAGAAAACAACATCCGGATGTGTAATCATCGCTGTTTATGTTAATGATTTAAACATCATTGGGACTGATGAAGAGATCAAAGAAGTAATCTCTTACTTAAAGCAAGAATTTGAAATGAAAGATCTTGGGAAGACAAAATATTGTCTTGGCTTACAGATTGAGCACGTGAAAAATAGAATATTTGTGCATCAGTCAAATTACACGAAAAAGGTGATAAAACGCTTCCATATGGATAAGTAAAATCCTTTAAGTACTCCAATGGTCGTCAGATCCCTAGATGTGGTAAAAGACCCATTTCGCCCATGTGAGGAATCTGAACAGATTCTTGGTCCTGAAGTACCATATTTCAGTGCGATTGGAGCCCTTATGTACCTTGCTAATTGCACCTGATCAGATATAGCTTTTGCAGTTAATCTATTAGCAAGATTCAGCTCAGCTCCTACAAAGAGACACTGGAATGTGATCAAACATGTGCTTCGTTATCTTCAAGGAACGATTGATTTAGGATTATTTTATCCTAACAAGACAAAACCAGTTTTGATTGGTTATGCAGATGCAGGTTACTTATCAGATCTACACAAAAGGAGATCTCAGACTGGATATGTGTTTACGTATGGAGGGACTGCAATTTCTCGGCGTTCTCAAAAGCAAACGCTCGTTGCTACATCATCAAATCATGCGGAGATTATAGCACTACATGAAGCAAGTCGTGAATGTGTATGGCTGAGATCAATGACGCAACATATCAGAGCCACCAGTGGTCTTTCAACAATCGAAGACCCCATCACACTTTATGAAGATAATGCCGCATGTGTTGCTCAATGAAGGAAGGATTCATCAAAAGCGACAGAACAAAACACATCCCTCCGAAGTTCTTTTCATTCACTCAAGAGCTAGAGAAGAACAATGTTATCAATATCCAGTATATTCGTTCTTGTGATAACTCATCTGATCTCATCACAAAGGCGCTCCCCACTTCAACTTCCAGAAAACATATTCATGACATTGGAATGCGTAAATTGCAAGATCTGTAGAAAGACCGCATCAATGTCTGCATCAGGGGGAGCTTTACATAGCTGTACTCTTTTTTCCTTACTGAGGTTTTTATCCCACTGGGTTTTTCCTAGTAAGATTTTTAACGAGGCAGCATGAACACGTAAATGTATCAATGAGCATCCCAAAGGGGGAGTGTTGTAAATAATTGGTATGCTCAAAGGTAAAAAATATAGGGTAAATTAAAGTAAAAAATATGGGGTAAATAATTAATTACCCTACACCTAACTTATTGACTAATGTACACAAATTTTACTATAAATACATGATGATGGTGAATGGAAAATTCATCCCTAAAATTCCTACAAATTTACTCTCTCGTTTACTCTCCATAATCTTCTCCTCTAAATTCTCATCTCATTAGTGTTTAAAGAGTATTCAATTCAAGTTATTCATTTGGTTTTATAACATATTCTAGGTATTTTTTTTTAACATGGAAAAAAAATTCGTTTGAAAAATCTGGGATACTACTTGAAAATTTATCGACGTCTTTGTCTTTTTATTGACAAAGATGTCAATAAGTCTTCAAACGATTCTAGGAGATTCTTTGAAGATTTATTGACATATTTGACAATAAAAAGACAAAGATGTCAATAAATCTAGTACTTTAAAAAAGAATAGTATAAATATAAAATCATTAAACTAATTTTAAACGTTTAAAATAGAAAAATAACATGCCGGATACACTCTTTTTATGCAGTATTGGGTGAAATTTCAATATATGTCAAGCATAGTGGTACATGGTGAAAAAGCGTATAAACTATTTTGTGATGTCTCTTAATGATGTTCTTAACAAGTTATGTGACACCAGTTAATTTACCAGATTAATATAACAATTAAAGCTCTAAACCAAGAGACAAGGAATTGATGACTTAGTTCCACAAATCGTGCTTTGTGTCTGGAGGGGTGCAATCCCAGTGGAAAGGAAGTTCGTTACCTGTAGAATAAGTATAACCGATCCAATCTGAATGATCACCTATCATATGTACTACTTCAAAACTACCTCAGTGAATTCCGACTCAGGCTCTCCCTGAGACCGAGTCCCTTCACTTCCACTCTCAATACTCTCACCAAGTGCTTGATCAATGTTTATAACAATACATGATCTACACTATCACGATTAAAAAACCAAACTCTATCAATTTCACGAACATTGATAATAAGGAACAAGACATAATTAAACCACACAAAAGTTTTTTTTTCGCTCAAGAACACTCACAAAAACTTTAAACGTGTAATTGGACTTCTATGGGCATCTTCATTAGTAACTTCAGCAGATCACCCATGTACTCATAGTCTTAGCCATAATGTGAAATAGTGCAAATCACAAGGCCTAACAGTAATGCGTGTTTGGCAATAATAAAGAAAAGTCAAGCACACTTGTCAAAATAATGCGTGTACGAACAAATTACAAGGTTACTGTTTCTCCCCTTGTTTACCTCAACAAAGTCAAAGGCAATACAACACGATCTAGGGGAGGCAAGGTGCAAAAATAAATTGCAATCACTAAACACCAACAAGAGCACAATCATGAACATAAATAAGTCTTAATATAATAGCGAGTGTCGAAATATGCTAAAATATTACAGACCAATGACAAAAGAATGAGGTTCATGATGATGATAGAAACAAACTTAAACAGGTGATAGTCTTCAAACAAATCAGGCCTTATCTGTAATAACCTAATCTTCAACATCTGGAAAGCAACATCAGTAGAGTTGATGTTCATGATGATGATAGAAACAAACTTAAACAAGCAAGAGTCTTCAAACAAATCATGCCTTGTCTGTAGTAACCTAATCTTCAACATCTGGAAAGCAACCTCAGTAGAGTTTGATGCAGTGAAGGCTTTGTCGACGATGCACATCAACTTCAAGACGTCTTCCATCTCTTTCCTCATGTTGGTGACATTAAGGATCACTTTTTCAAGAAGTTGCTTAATCTCACCAAGCATGGTGCTTGTAGTAAGAGCACAAAGATCAGAGGACATATGGGGGCACAACAGGAGCAGCATTATTCATGCTCGGGAAGGTGAAGCTCTTAGGCACACAGATGCAGGTGTGCCTGACAATGTCTGCAACATGTTCTCTCATAAACAGCTTCTACTTGAATGAGATCTTTGCAAATAACACCGAGAGGACCTAGACTTCTCTTATGTCAGAAAATCAGGGTGCTGCTCAATAAGCATCCCACATATCAGAGAGGGATATGCAATGGGGAGATTTATGGCCTCAGATCCATCATGACGGATGACTTGATCAAACACAAACTATCCATAGCAGAAAGCAGGTCTAGTTCTCACTTGATAGATGAAGTGAGCAAGGGTAAAAGATATACCACTAGAATGAGCAGTGGGAGCTCAATTCTTTACACCAATCTTGTAGAGAATGATGTATTTGATGCTCATATCCACATCAGGAAGCAAATCCTTGACAAGCCAGCCATTAGGATCTCCACATGTGATCTCTTTGACAAGCTCAAGTCTGGTAGGCAAAGGGCCGACATGGACATGTACAACTCTCCCAATAAACTCATTAATCGCACGGGGAGAGAACTCAAAACATCGTCCACGAATATATACCTTGAGGTAGTCAGGTGATTGAGGATCCACTATTTTCTCAAGGAGGTTGATGATGAATTCTCTGACTAGTTGCACATAGTAATGACTGATCTTGGTCACAATCATCATGAGATCAACATCCATGATGTAATCCATGATTTCCTTACACTCCAGTGCTTTGTTAGAGTATTCAAGTTCAGGAGTAATGCTTCTCTTGACTACAAACTTTCACCATCTTGGATTGTGTGGAAAAAGATGCCATCCCGGGGAGCACACGAACCTTGTTCCTAGGTTTCTTCTTTCTCTTGTCTGCCCTTCTTTATGCCTCTTATTCTTCTTCAATGATTTTGGAAGCCATGTTAGACACATCTTCAGGAACTTTGTGTTCCTGTTTTTCTTAAGTCACAACTTTCTTATTCTTCTTCTCTTCAACTCTAATCTTCTTCAGAGCCTCTGAGATCTTAAACACATCTTCACTTTTCCCCCTCTTCTTCACTTCTTTCTTCTTAGCAGCAGGCTTCTTCTTCTCAACAGGATTTGTCTTATAAGTCTTCTTCTTCCATTTCTTAGAAGACACAGGAGCCTTGACGGAACTAGGGGTATCCTGACCCACGATCTTCAATAATTCTTCTTCAGTGATGGTTTTCTCTGTACTAGGATCAACAACCTTGTCTTGCTCAATCCCATTTGCAATTTCAGAATCGTAACATGCATCTCTTAAATCAGTAGCAATCTCAGTCGAGGTAGGATTATCTTCAACAACTTCTTCATCAACATGGCTTCCAGGGTCCTGATTGCGATCAGATATCCAGGGAAAGGTCCTAACATCAAGAGTGAGGGTAGCATGTGTAGGATACTCAAGGACATACTGATTTAGGCATTCACCCAAGCCTTCAGCGACAACACCAGATGGACTATTATTCTTGATCTTGTCAGGACCATCACCAAGCCTCATCATTGCATTCGCAACAAGTTCATAATAATCATCAACTAGTTCCTCTAGAACATTACTCTTAGGAGCCTTAGGCTCAAATACATTCTTAGCAACCCTAACACCAAAATCAGAAGATGAGTTACATTAATCTTCAATGCTGATGACATCTTTCTCAGGTCTCTCTGAAGAGGCAACAGGGTGGTCGGATTCATTGGAGGAGCTTTCTGAACCATCACCAACCAAATCAGTCGTCGAGAGGGGATTCTTGTTGATGTAAGGAGGCATGTGACTATTCTTAAGAACGATTCCATGCAGGATAGGATGGGGAGGGAGCACATCTCTCAGATCACTGGGTTTGTCCTTGGAAGAAGAATCTCCGGCCTGACCATCGACTCTCATCAAGGAATTCCCTAGAAATGTCTTCACGCCATTCTTGTTGGTGACAATATTTTCATACCCATCTTTACTAACAACTTTCTTCTGCAATTTTTTCGTCTGAACACCGAAAGTGCTGGTTCCTCATTGTGTGGAAACCATTGTCACGTACATGAATTCTCTGTAAAAGATTAGGGAAAACTCGAGAAAACAAGAAAATGACAGTTTAGGAATCTTGAAATTTGAAATAAGCGTGAAATTAGTCAGAGCAAAGTAATCGATTTTAATCAAGTAACTTTTCTTCGTGAGATGACCGTCATAGAAGTGGGAGCAGAGACCAGACACGTGTAAGCGATAGAGGCTATTGACAAGATACAACTTTCGAACATAGTAGGCCCAAGATAAACACAATAAATGGCCAACACAATCTCTGATACAATGAGTAACTGCTATAGATCAGGAGCACAAACACCCAAGGTTGATCTCAATTTCCCAAATTGACTTGCGTCAATAGCTTTGGTAAAAATATACGCCAACTGGCTTTATGTACTAACATCCTCAAGAGATACAATTTTATATTCAACAAGATCTCTGATAAAATGCCACTTATGGACTAATGTTCTGCCTATTATACCACCGAGTATTGAAAATGATGTTATTTAGGTGCCATCAACCCACATAAAAGTATTAAAGCACGGGACATTCCTCTTGAGATCAAAATTACATTACTTCCTTCACATTTCAATAGTCGTCGGGCAAGTAGACCTAAGAAGAAAATGATATTATATCAAGGTAAAGTGCTTAGTAGGCGTAATTGTGGCTGGTGCGGCAATGGAGAACACAAAAAGAAGACATGTGAACATAATGTTCCTTTGTCACAAAGACGCAATCATTGGCTACATTTTAATTTTGTAATTTTGACTACATTTTATAATGCCTTAAAATTATGGACTTCTATGTAAAATCTGAAATTTTTCGAGTTCTCTTTGTCATAGAATATGATATAAATCATGTCTAGTTCACTAGTTTTTTTTAAAAAAAATTTGTCAAAAATCATTATTTTTTTTGAAAAACATGTCAATAAATCACTAATTTTATTGATAAAGATGTCAGTAAATCACCAGCTTTCTTATCAAACATATCCATAAATCACTAGTTTTATTGATAAAGATGTCAATGAACACTAGCTTTATTGATAATCATGTCCATAAATTACTACATTTATTGAAAACTATGTCAATAAATATACCGATTTATTGACAATCAGTCCATAAAGGACTAGTCCATAAATATAAGGAAATACCCGAATATGTAGACATAAATTAATGTAATAAAAAAAAGTACTGTGTCAAAACCTTACAAAACTATCTGAAAGTTAAAAGTACATAACTAAATATGATAAAATCCTATGTACCATATTTCCAAACTACGACATATAACACTACACACAAACAAGTACCCACATCCAAAAACTACATGCAAGTTAAAGTTAAAACTACATATCTTAAGAGTGGGACAACAAAATAACATACTAAATATTCAACATATCACACAACATTGTCGGACGTGCATCATTCTCGATCTTCAAATTTTCGTGCCTATACAGATCAATGACTAGCTTTTAGAGGTATTATCGTCAATCGTTTTCAGAAAATCGGAAATATTAAATTCGTCTCAACTTGCAACGAAATCCATGTCGAAAAGCTCAACAGGCTGAAAGTCCAAAAAGGGCCCGGATAATCGAAAATTCCACCAAACGTGGGCCGAAGCCGAACCCACGCTCACATACGCCGCGCAGACACAAGCATGCACCACACAGAAGGCCCTGGCGCACTGAGAGAAGCCCACCGCGCGCGCTAATCGATCCCTCCCCTGCATGCCTCTTGATTTTAGGGGCGCGTCGCGCGCGATGCACTAAGAAAAGCCCGTCGCGTGCGGCTTGCGATGCTCGTTGCTTAAATTCATCGCAACTTGTAACAAATTCCATGTCGAAAAGCCCAACGGGCCAAAAGTCCAACAAGGGTCTAGATAATCGATAATTCCACCAAACTTTGGCTTAAACATAGCCCACGCTCGCACGCGCCGCACACACACAAGCACAAACTGGAAAAAAAGGCACAGTGCGCCGCGCTAGTGCACAGAACGAAGTCCGCCGTGTGCACTAGCTAATCCTTCCAGTGCATGCCTCTTGATACGAGGCTTGGCGCGATGTACGCTTGCACTAAGAGAAGCCCACCACGCGTGCCTTGCGATGCCCGCCGCGTACGCCATGCACTCGCCTATGAGGGCTTTCCAGCTTCCTCTTCACTATAAATAGATCGCTTACCTAGAGGGAAAAGGTAGGCAATCATAACCCATTCTAAACATTCTCTACTCGATTTTAGAGACCTGAAACGCTTCTAAGAACCCTCCCCACTTAGTTTTACACTGATTTAGCACGAGTCTCTTCAATATTCTCAACGAATGGCGGCCCCCCACCTCACTCGTAGCAATCAGACTAATGTTGAGTGTCGGAGTGCGTGCCATAGACACAGCCTCTGTGACAAATGAAGAACATTCTTGAACTAGATGAACGACACTCGAGGCTTTTAAGTTTTCGCTCACTCGGCTCTAGAGCGACCGCTTAGTCCTATTGGTGATTATGCACCCATAAAACCATGTGGAAAATTAATTACACTAACAAGAGCTAATTAGTATTGATTATATGTAACAAGATCTAGATTTACTTTAATTAATATAAGCATGAGAGCAATATCAAGCAACCGATTCAAACATTAGAGTCAAAAGAAA
Source organism: Urtica dioica subsp. dioica (assembly GCF_054948205.1). Lineage (NCBI taxonomy): Eukaryota > Viridiplantae > Streptophyta > Magnoliopsida > Rosales > Urticaceae > Urtica > Urtica dioica. Next base: position 22,358,645 of record NC_142759.1, on the reverse strand, counting down.
TAATTTACGGGTTCTCTTTAGCTACAGAATCTTCAATGCGTTCTTCAAGCTTTCATTCCGAGTTCTTCCAACTCTTTCTTCAAGCTTTATCTTCCACGATCAGATCTCCGGGAATGGCTTTAGTACTCTCGTCATATGGCACTCAGAAGATGACACCGTAGTCTTCTGAAACGTAATCTCCAAGACGAATAAGAAGAAAGGGTGGGCAACTCTAAATCTCACTACGACTCTGATTTATGACTTCAGATCGTATCGTGTTTATGGGAATGGAATCACGGAATTCCAAGGGAGATGGAGAGAGAGAATTTTCGTCCAACACCTAGGTGAGTTGGTCGAAATTCTTGCATAAGCAATTGTGTCATTTTTGTTTCAAAAAATTGGTTTCGTAAGCCACCTAAACTATATGAATTGTAAATTAGCCAACCTTTGGTAAATACTTTGTAAATAGCCAACTTGCATACGTGGCAGCCTATTAACTACCTTTTTTTTACGTGTTTGACTGGATTAAATAAATATTTTATTAATCTGTTAATAAGTTAACTTTGCTATTTACAAGAAATTAACGAAAGGTGGGCTATATCCCAATTCACTATAACCGTGTGGCTATATAACTTAATAACCCTTTTTGTTTTCTCTTAGACCCCTATTTATAGTAGTAGAAATGAGATATTCTAGGAAGATCCTAGAGATATTTAATTCTCCTTTATTATTTCCTATTTTGTAGTTAATCATGAACTATTGGATCTTGATTACAAATCCTACTTTTTCTCTCATCCATCAGATCATACTCTAGGTTATTTATTTCCTTATTTTTCTCATATATTTAACGAATATAGATATTTGAGAATAATGATGACAACATTTTATTTCCTTGTTTAATGGAGAGAATATCTCTACCATTATTATTCTCCTAGATATTAGGAAATCAATTATGAGAGAGAATGAATGACAATATCTTATTTCCTTATTTAATGGAGGGATAATATATCTACCATTATTATTCTCTCTCTCTCTCTCTCTCTCTCTCTCTCTCTCTCTTATTTAATTAGTTATTACAAATCTAGTAACTAATTAAAGAGAGAATATTGGGTAATTAATACCCTAATGCAGGCCTCATGGTCATGGGCCACGGAATTTTCGAATTTTATAGAGTCTTGGAGGCCCAACTTAAAATTCAATTAATTATTTACTTGATTCAACAATAAATAATTAATTCTACGATAAATATTTAATACGACAAACAGACAAATTTCCGAATGAATGCTGTTAAATAATTTACAGCTGTAAGATTGTAATAATAATATTCACTATTACCAGAGAGTTCTTATCCTTCTTTATTAGAGCCGAATCGGGGACTATTGACCTAGTAATAGAAGCTTAACAAATTTGATGTAAAAGACGAAATAATCATTTCTCTTTTTCATAGATTCAAATCTTGGTCAAATACTCCACTAGGTAAGCCAAGACTGAACCATTCTTTATGCTAGAATTATATTTACTCATCGTGACGAGTGTCCACTGATATAGTCAGTTCGTGATTAAGATCCTTCAGGTTCAACTCATGTTGAGAAAGGTGAATTATTCTGTTATACTTTTCTTGACACTTATAAGCCCTAAGCATTGTTGCCTCTAATACATGGATGTTTGTGAACGAGATAATTATCCAGGACGAGAATGAATCTCCAGCATAAAATGCCTCTAATACATGTATGTTTGTGAATGAGACAATACATTCACAAGACTCAGGGTACAAGTCTACTACTTCGTCATCATCATCAAAGATGTAGATGACCGAAGGCTCTCCCACTGCGAGAACATTCTCCACGGATTGTCTTACAAGAGAGTAATAATGAGATGGGATTGCCACTCCACCAGAGTGAAATCTATAAAGGCACTCGTCTTTTATTAAACCATCACGTTAGTCTAGAAGTTCAACTTGGAACTTCTTCATGACATACTTCGGGCCGAGACCACGAAAGTATTCTTTAAAGCCAGCGTACTCCTCGGTGAGGGATTTAAGAACAATTTCCACCCGAGTAGCCTCATCTATCTCAGTGCCACAGTAGCCGATCAGATTCAATCTATCCGTCATTGACTTCATGTAGTCAATGACAGACTATCTGTTCTTCATTTTAGTATCCATAATTTCTTTCAATAAGGAATAGTTTGAAGCTATGCTGAAATTAATAAAATACAAGTACATAAATAATTATTCGAAAAGAAAAACATTCATCAATATAGTTAAGGAAATAAAAACATGATGCAATAAGCACGGGGACAAATACTAATCTCTAAAAGACCCAGTTTTTATGTTCCACGGTAATTCACCAACAGCTAAGTCCGTTTCACTAAGGTGATGTAACGGAGTGCACCTAGCGAAAATGAGGACCATCTCAGATTAATAAAGCAATTGTGGTTCATGGACATTCATAACTATGCTTTACTAACTACCAGTTTTATAGGAATCTTTGGCCATATAAGACAACCACCGGTCATCTCACACTTGAGTCGACCCAACATTTCAACAGACAAACCTTTGCCCGTGTGTGCTAGGGAAGCCTAGGTCAGACCCGAGATCCAATTCTCCACCTATCTCCAGAAACACAACCTTGGTATTGGAATGCACTTACACCTTCTGAAAGGAATGAACCACCATGTCTAAAGGACCGCCGGTCACGAGGCGAGCAAGACCACCCTCACGATGTTGTGTTAATGTTGGAGGCCTTACAGACTCAATATACTTTTAGTATTTTAATTTTCCTAGCATTAACATTAATCTAGGTGATCCACTTGAGTTAACTAAATCGTATTAAAAACTCGAGTGTTTTTAAGCTACCCTTAAAAACAGAAGTTTCGATATAGCTTAGTTATTAGAAATTTCGTGACATCTAGTCTTGATTAACCTAATAGTTTTCCTTCACGGAAAAACTTTCAGTTGGGAGGGAAGACATCGTCTTTTATTAACCCCCCAACTTAGCCTCTTATCGGCTTGGTGACAAAGCTTTCCAATCCATTCAACTCATTCATTAATTAACTATCCTAATCCAATTAGATAATTTTAATAAATGAAAGCCCATGATAACCCATGACACAAGTTCCAAGTTATAGCAATCATGGAAAAGCAAAAGCAAAGCAAGCATGGTTTGATTCAGTTGATCGTATCCTATTTGACTCTTAATAAATAAAACGAGATGAACCCAATATCATATTGGTTCTTGGATAAGTTATGGGCCCATATCAATGTCCCATTGGAAAATAAATAAATATCAAATTATTTATTTTTCCAAATTTTTTATTTTATTTTAGTAAGTGGGCCATTGGGCCCACTTGGCATCCGGGCCCAAGCCCGGACTATCCTCGAGTGCACCCGCCATGGTGGGACTCGACCCGAGTGGTCGGGCCATGTGCTAGGTGCACTACCAGAAATATGGGATACAACTATAGTTTTTTTTTTTAACTTCAGTTTAGCCTTTTAATGGAGTCTTTGAATACAGACTACAGTCACCTTTTTTTTGGCCTATATTAGACTCTAGTCGAATATAAAACTGTATATAATGGTCTACTTTTCTCTACAGCTTATATAAAAAAGTAGTGGTTTTACTAAAAAAATTAAAAATGATGAAAATTTCACCATTTTAAAATGGAGGGAAATTTCCCACAAAATTTTGGCACATTTACACTACAGTCAAAGGTAAAGATGGAGTTGTAATACTTAAAATATAAAAAATTAACAAAATTTTACTATTTAAGTGTGGAGGGAAATTTCCCACTAATAATTTTGCTTAACACAGTGTATGAAATCTTCAAATTTGACTAAGTATAGAAACAACACTATATTCACTTAGACAAATTGAATAGTTTCTTATTTTCTTTGCTTCACCGTAAAAACATCAAAAAGAATAAAAAGAAAAAGAAAGAGAGCTAGAGGGAGCGAGCCAGAGAGATTCCGAGAGTGAGAGCTAGAGAGAGCGAGCGAGTAAGTGAGGGTTGAGCGTCGCCGGACTTGTGTTGGTGAGATCTCTTCCTTCCTCTCTTCTTCGTATTTCTTTTTCCTTCGTTCATCTTCGTTTCTTTAGTTGAATCGCGTCTAATCTTAGTCTATGGCTCCGTTTCATTTCTTTACAAGGTCTTGAGCGCGGATTTCTGGTTAAGGAGAGACAAAGAGTCCGTGGTTCGTTCATTAATAAGAGGTATGAGTTTCTATTTGAAAATTTCTTCTTTCTTTTAGTTCGATTTAGGTTTAGAAATTAGGGGTTTTGGATTTCTCTTGCTTGTTCTGTGATTTTTCGTGGTATATGGGTTAGATTGGGCTCGGTTTGTTGTTGTTCTTGATATGAAATTCTTTGACTTAGGGTTCCCGAATTCGTGGTGTATGTGTAGTTCGTGGCACTTCTGTTTTTACTTTCCTTCTTCTTCATTCTCGGTTTAATTATCATCACATCCCTTGATAATTTGGGGAAGGAAAAAAACTTATTGAATAAAATGAATTTAAATCACCTATGGTTAGTTGAGATTGCTCTGGCATTGTGAGATAATATTTGTTTTTGGATTCGGTGTGGGATTTGGATTCGAAGGGTATTTGGTTATAATCAAATTAAGATTGATTTTTTGACGAAGCTTTGTTGGGTATAGTAAAGTAGGTAGCTTGGAAATGCGCTAATTGGGGGATTCAAATTACACTAACCAAATGCTTGTTCTTTACTTGCGCGTCGCTAAACTGGTGTGTTCTTTCTATAGCTGCATTTATGTTCTTGGTTCTTTTGGGTAAAATAAATAAAGAAATAATTTAGGGCACATCATTATAAGTTGTAGAAGTTCAAAACTCGTGTTGAGTTTTGAGTATTTTGATTAAGGGTTGGGTGTTTTTAAGGCTGTTGTGCTGATACTTTCTCCATGTTTAATGGTACATTGTCCTTTTTTTATTTTTTTATTTTATATGAATCTATACTTGATATTAGAGGAAAATGACATGGTTTGGTTTAAATTAGAAATTCATATGATTTACGTATGAAGTATAAAGACTAATAAGCATCAATTTTTAACACTTGCTTAAGTACCATGGGTTCTATTTTTTTTTTAAATCCCGTGAACTTGCATAAATAATGTTGTTTTGTCTCACACATTTGAGTCTCACCCCGTGTATTTGATACCATGTTAAGTATCTTGGGATTTCATCTATCACAAAACCGATATAAAATGAGTTTAGTAACAACTAGGTCCCATCATTTATATTTGTTCACTTTCTCATTCATTCATTGCGTAAATGAAAATTAGTCTAAAAATTTGGAATTCACGAGAGTTAGGTTTACATATACTGTGCGATTATGAAAAGATTTAAGAAAAATCGTACTGGGAAATCATAACTTAAGTTCATAGAGAAGTGAAGAGGACTTTCGATTTGGTTTCCTGTGATGTATGAAAAGTCTCTTACACAAGATTTATAATTTTGTACTAATTTGAAGATCTCTAGTTCCGGAATCTTAAAATTTTGTTACATGTACTTGAAGTTGAAGTATCAGATTCCAAGCCATTGATGATCATATAGGGACATTTTGTGTGTGTGTGTGTGTGTATAGTGTGTGTATATATATATATATATTGAGTAGATGTCGGGTATTATTATGATACAATGGCTGCAAAGAAGTGAGATGTCCGAACTTTTTCTTGTGAATTCGGAGTTTGAGACTGGATCCGAATTTATTTCTCTCTTTTCTCTTGTTTATATAGCATTGAATCTCTTTTGTTGTAATTTGTAACGGAACTTCGATGTAAAGGTTAGCAAGGACACTGCTGCGATTAACAGAGAGCTCCAAACTTTGGAGAAGCAGTCTGTTGTCGAGGGACATTTCACTGAGCTGATTACTGAGGCAATGAAATCATATGACCAGACCTTTTTCAATCAAATATTTCAAGGTAATAACATAACATGAGTACCTAGAATGGAGTCGTATTTTAGCATTCTAAAATATGATATTACTTTCATTCTAGGCTGTAATAAGGATGCAAAAACTGCAAGATAAAAAAAAATCTATTTGAGCGTCAATGAGCTCTCTTTTTTGCCCTGTTTCCTTGCAGTGCTGATATTTGGCATGCTAAATTTTGCGAATAACTTGAAAAAGGTGTATAATTTGAGGCTTTAGTTATGTATCTTCATTGTATTATTATACTGCATGTTTTGGACATATTATTGGAAAAGCTTAGAGGAGATTAGTTGTCAACTTTGTCATTCTCTAGGCTGACCCACCAAAAGACTGAACCAGTGATATCATATTTTAAATAATCAAATCTTACAGCATAAGATTCCGACTCTCTTAGAAACCGTACACAAAATCAATGACAGTGCAAAGTTGCATTAGTTTTTGCTACTATGTTTTTAATGCTACTATGTTTAAATTTATCATATTAGTATAAATACTACTATGTTTAAGCTACAAGGTTTGAATGATAAATTGGAACCACATGGACACTCATATATGAGTCTTTGTTTGTATAAATATGGCCTCTTTAAATTTTATATGGTCAACGCATAATAACAAACGTTCCCCTAATATGCATGTTTATACAAACTGACAACTCTGTTAATTTGTGCTTATTATTTCTTTCCTTCCTTTAGACCTTCATAAAGGAATTTTGCAAAAACCTGGAAATCATAGGAGTTCTACTAGTTTTTTTTCTTTGATGTCTACTTTTCTTCTCATTCTTGCACTAATTAGTTAATGATTTCTACTCATATGTGTGAGAAGGATCTGATTGTTGTTAGGTTGGGCAGTTATGAGAAGATGTTGATCTTTATGAGGTAATTCTGAACCTCATATGCCTTTCTTATTGTAATCATGATGCTGAGGCTGTGTATTGCTCTATTGCTTGCTTTGAAGTTGGTATGGGATTTTGGATTGGTTTGTATTAAATATTATTGAATGATTGCTATAGTGATATTAGTGTTGAGATATTGATATTTATCCAACTATAGTGTGTATATATATTTCCTTAATTTGTTAAGTCCTATCAAGTGTGTAGATTTTATTTTATTGAAAAAGGTCGTTACTTTGCTTACTTCAATTGCTTAGTTTCTGTGTATCTTTGCCTTGATTGACTGATTCTTTCAGGCGATGACTCTCTATGCACGTGTTTGGAATCAGAACATTATAGCAGAGCTGCTGGCCTCCTACTAATGGCCGCCACCTCCGACATCGAGTCCTCCATCTCCCGCCATTATTTATTTTTGTGGATGTTGTTTTTGTCATTGTCTTGTATAAACAGAGAAGTAAAAGCTGTGACTCCGACTGGGATTTTCGCACGAACTCATTCAAGGTAATTCCTCCAGGTTATTCGACTTAAGACTCCGACTGGGATTTTCGCACGAACTCATGTCTCGCCGGCAGCGTCGCTGTGAAATCTCTGATAAATAACGAGCTCCGAGAAGGTGAGGTCTCCAATTCCATAATGATTTGGTACATTTTGTGAACATCTGGACTTTTGAATGCCATACTTGTAATTTGTTGTGGAAGTTTTGGAATTTGTTGTGTGTTTGACATACTTGTAATGAAATGAGATTTATGATTGATTTATTGAAATAGGAGTTTTTTTTTTGGAAATTATTAGGTGTTTTTTGGATATTTATTTATTATAAATGTATTTTATTTATATTCATTTAAATATAAGTTTTTAGTAAAAAAAATTCTCTACATAAATAAGATGTAGTCTATATTGTTAAAATATAACTTCATGAATATAAACTACACCTAAAAGATGTAGTCTTCAACATAAAAGACTGAAGTTATAGACAAATAGATAAGATTCCAGTGCAATAGATGCCACAAAAACACAGTAGTCTGTCAAATTCAATTAATTAAAACTACTTTCTAAAGCTGTAGTGTTTATACACTCTTAACTTCAACAACTACATTTTAAAGATGTAGTCTTCCATAGAAAAGAATGGAGTCATAGGCAAAGAGATAAGACTCCAGTGCAATTGATGCCACAAAAACGCCGTAGTCTGTCTAATTGACTCAATTAAGACTACTTGTTAAAACTGTAGTTTTTTATCTTATGTAATTGAGTTCTATATAACTACATCATAACGTTGTAGTATTTATAGATGCCACTAGTAAGACTACATCTAAACAATGTAGTTATATATTTTAACTATAGTCTTATAAAACAGATACGCTACGGCCAAACACTGGAGTCATAATCAAAGAGATAAGACTCCAGTGCAATAGATGACAGTAAGTAAACTGTAGTGGATTTAAAATGACTACAGCGTTCGGCAGTAGTTAGAGGCCAAATTTCTGGTAGTGGTGGGCCACACGGCCACAGAGGCGCGGCAGCAAGGGGCTGGCGGACGGCCTGTCCGCCCCTTTTGTTCGTCGACCGTGGAGGCCCTCCTTCGGTCCTTCACTTCTCCTCGTTGTGGGTTCGTCTCTCACCGATCGTTTTGATCAAGAACGTCGCTCGTTGGATTACAACAATAATAATAAAGTTTACAAAAAAAACCTATACCCTTTTATTTTCGGGTTTAACATAAAATCTAGTAAAACGATAATCAAATATTCTATGATCAACCCCGAACGACAATTCACATAATCATATATTGAATTGCATGAAAAACATAAGCTAAATATTTTTTCATTCAAACCATTTAAATTAATCACATGAACGAATAAATTAATAACGTAAACCAGCTAGCTCTGATACCACTTGTTGGGGATTGATGCACCTTGATAACCATATTAAGTGCGGAAAATATTAATTACACTAACAAGAGCTAATTAGTATTATGGTTATCTAACAAGATCTAGATTTACTTATTAATTATTCATGAAAGCGATGTCAAGCAACCAATAAGAGAAGTGTTTAAAGATTCAGAGAGACTCACATGATTTGGATCATCTACAAAATCTTCCATCTTTCACTCCTCCGTCTTCAGTCTTAGAAAGACTATCTTCAAGCTTTAGCTCCTCGACGATCTAGACTCGACAATGATAACACCATAGTCTTCTGAGACGTAATTTCCGAGGCGAATAAGAAAGATGAGTGGGCACAATCTTTATCTCACTAGGATCTAGAACGAGGTGTTTAGATCGCACCATGTTTATGGGATTGGAATCACAGAGTTCCAAGAGGGGGGAGAGAGGTTGGCCAAGAGAGAGGGAGAGAGCTCTTGGTCGAATTTTTCTAATGCAAATCCCTTGTTTTTTTTTTGCCTTCTCATGAACCCCTATTTATAGTAGTGGAAATGATATATTCTTACTTTCTCTCTTAGCCATCAGATCAATATCTATGAGATTTTATTTTCTGTTTAAATAGAGAATATTTATTAGTGAGAGAATAAAGGAAATATCTTATTTTCTTTTAAATATTATTCTCTAAATATTCATGAGAGAGTAAAAAGGAAAATATCGAATTTCATTTTAAATATTATTCTCTCCTAATATTCATGAGAGAGAATAAATGACAATATCTTATTTCCTTTTAAATATTATTCTCTCTTATGAATGACAATATCTTATTTCCTTTTAAATATTTTTCTCTCTCCTTTATTTAAACAACTAAAGAGAAAATATTGGTAAATACCAATATTATGATGGACGAATTTGACACACACGGCCAAGAGGGATGACGCAAATCCTTGTGCTCAAATCCCTAAATATTCATCCACCTCATTTTGTGCAAGGCCAAATTTCTTAAAACCCAATTAATTATTTATTTACTTGGTCCAACAATAAACAAATAAGTAATTGATTAATTATTTACTTGATCAAACAATAAATAATTAATACTACCATAAATAATTATTTAATTTTGCAAATACCCATATTTCAGAATTGATGTTGTCAATCACAATTACAGCTTGTGAGATTATAATAATGAAACATTATTATTCGAAAGTTCTTATCCTCCTTTATCAGAGCCGAATCGTGGACTATGGACCTAGTATTAGAAGCTTAACAAATCCGATGAAATGACGACAAATTCATATCTTTTCCACATCGATTTGTCTAATCTTGGTGAGACTCCACCTTGCAAGCCAGGACTGAATCCTCCTTGGTACTAGAATCATATTTACTCGTCGTGACGAGTGTCCACTGATATAATCATTTCGTGATCAAGATCCTACGGGTTCATCCCGTGTCGAGAAAAATCAATTATTCCGTTATACTTTTTTGACACCTATAATCCTTAAGTATAGTTGCTTCCCCAGCGAAAGATTCTTCCAAACGTACAAACTTCTGAAGTGCGTGTAATCTATCGGTTCTAGAATCAACACTTAGGTGAGAGAACATTTACCTTCTTTCAGGAAGGCTGGATTTCATATTTGTAAATCACTTCCCACTCAAACCACATTTCGAAACTCCTAAGACATAAGCTGCGATTAGCATGATAGTGACCTTTTAGCGAATGAGTCGAAGAGTGCGGTAACATGATCCAGTGTCCATGATCACTTCAGGATTTAGATCAATTCTCACTGTGACCATCATTAGAGACCTCGGTTAGTGTGTCGAACGGTCCTTAAACGAAACATCTACAACTAACACTTGTCCATGTCGTTCATTTACCACAAGTGTAGAATGCTCCCACTAAGTGAATAAACTTCACTTGTGTTCCACATATATGATTCAGATTCAGCAACCCAGGCTTGAATCAATCATTGACCAGTTTTAGTTCACCGGCCAAGCTCAGATTCCATGCATGTGACTCAGTTCGATACTGAGATTATGGGTTGATGAATGTTTGAAAAATCTTAATATATAAGAAATAACGTTTTCGATTTAAATAAATTATAAATGACAAAACTTTTTTTAACTCATAATTCAGCGAGAATTTACAAAAGCATCTGCTTGTGGACAAGAATTCCTAACACACTTGACATCCGAATGTACACCTAAGGAGGCAAATCGAAGAACTAATCTGAGCAGAAGAGCTGAAATACTTTGTCCTTGAAATGGTTGACAACGCCAATGCTCCCATGGGCCGACCGGACGTTGCAACTAGCCAAGAAAATAACGGCGATTGTTGAACCGATTTCTCGTCCCAACAATCTATACCAGATTGTTTCGAATTATCTCGTATATTTATTTATATGAGTTAAGGGTCTCAGAATCCGATTCTGAAGATTAAACCGAAATCCGAAAGAAATTAATAGATAATACGAATTTGAATATAGAAAGAGCGAAAGGAAATTCCTTTTATTGATTATTGAACGTAAACCTTACAAGAATGGAAAATTGTTTTAGAATAAGCAGGAAAACTCCAAATTAATATAGAAAAATATATCGCAATCTCTCCAAAAATTCAGTGGCGTAAAATGAAAATGGAGTGAGCTTTTATAGCTAGCTCGCTGATTCTCCTGTTTCTTCAGATCGATACATGTGTACGAGCAGAACCGGTCTTCGATCCTTCAATCTCGCGTACACTCCCCACCTTTAGGCGATTTGACCGTTTCTTAGATGATCATTAATTGGCGGGACCGTCCAAGAACATTTATGGGCCCGGGTCGAGTTGGGATTCGTCTTTTGATGAAGTATACATTGCTATTGTCTTGGGCTGATCTCGCTTGCGCCTAGGATTTCTAGGCCGAATTGGGCTTTGGGCCGAACTGATGTTTATCTTGTCCCCTTTGGGCCGAACTTGCTCCGGGCCCAATTGGTCCAACTCGCCTGGTGGAAGGGGACGATATCCACTCCCACAATCAGTCCCCCAGTATCTTTTATAATACAAGTTTGCATAATATATAAGATACTTTAAGGCGAACCGAGATTTCTCATAATCTGGTTGAATTCTAACGAAATATTCGAGTATTTCTACTTTTTGTTATTTCGGGGCACACGCCATCGACACGTGTTGTCACGCCCGCGCCTCGGGAACTCCAAGATTTTCATGATCATTGCGATTCTTTCGGGATTCTCAACCGTCGATTTGACGCTTAAATAGAACCCTGACTCTTCGATTTTCTTCATCAATATCTACCCATTCATCGCCCAGAGGTAAAACTCATGACTCTTCTCTTCTTCTTCTTTTTTTCTTCTTGAATTTATGGTTTCCGCCATTTTTGTCCTAAAAAGAATTTCGAGTTCTTTATTTTTCCTTTGTTGTAGTAGTGGGTTTCGTGCCATCTAGGTTTAGTCGATTCTCATCTTTCTATTATTTCTTGTATTTTCTCGAAAGTAAAAGAAGATGTCGACATCTTATAAGAGAGGCGATGATCCCAATAGTGAGTTGTCGTTGCCGTCGACACTGACGAAGCGCGACCTCGCCGAAATGGGGGAGCGATACAACTTCCCTGACGAGATGAGGGTGAAGGTGGGGGGCAGGTCCGCCGACCGAGTTATTCCTGGATATGTTTGCGCATACCATGTATTCTTCGAAGAGTACGGACTGCGCTTCCCCATTCCCCGATTGCTTATCCAGTTTTGTGACCGTCTGGGCTTACAGTTCGCCTAAATGTGTTCGAACTTCGTGCGTCAAGTGATGGCGCTATTGCTTCTGTCTAAAGAGGCAGGAACCTCTTTAGACGTTAATGATCTCGGCCGCTTGCTGGTCACGAAGCGTAATTCGAAGCATCATCCGATGTGCTTCTACTTGGCGAACCGACCTCGCCAAGGAATCGTCACTGGCATTCCTGGCAAGGACAAGAACTGGGGCTCGAAATATTTTTATTTCGAGATCAGTGACAAGACAGTCGAGGTGGAGATGGACTATCTGTTCGTTAAGTGGAAGACGGACTGTGGTAATTAGGTAGGGGGTTTTCTGGCGATCTGCAAACTGGCTAATGCATGCCTGGAGCGAACTGATGTTTTGTTGTTTTGTTTTTGCAGAGAAGATCGTTATTTTCCCGTCGGACGCATTCGATCTTAAGGTCCAGAAGCTGCGCGCTTGTGAGTTGTCTTGGAAATCCTTTTCCGAAGCCTGATTTGTGGCAGCCGGTCTTTGGTCTGTTGCTTCTTCAGGTCGGTCTTTTATTCCGGATTCAATTTTTTTTTTATTTTGCGTTATTAATTTTTTTTATCTTTCCATAGACGACTCTTCAGACGACCTCTCCTCCTCGTCCGAGATGAATAACGAGGACGTTGATTGGCGGGCTAAGAAGAAGGCCCTCAGGGCGGCCAGCGAAACCGGAGCCTCTTCCGGGTTGGCCGAGAAGGCTACCTCTTCCGCTCCGACGGCACCACATTCTGCCTCTGGCTTCCAGGAGCTCTCGGTCGTGCGGCCTCCGGCCACGCTACTCATCGAGCTCGATGGCGAGACCGAGACCTCCAAGACTTCCCCTGCTGGGGTTAAGGCCTCTGGTGCCGAAGTCGTGAAGGTTTCGACCGTTGCGACCAAGTCCACGGCGGTTCCGTCCTCTCAGGTCAAGAGGAAAGGGACGGAGGGCGATTCCCAACAGCAGGACGACCCAAAGAAAGGTCGAACTGAAGATTGCGGGAAAGCCGTGAAGGGATCTGCCCAACAACCCCGCCAGCCGACTTCGCTGCCCGGCCAACCTCAGGGTTCTCCGCCGGGCTCTTGCAAGTTGGCGTTTAACTGGAATCTCGATAAGCCGGTCTGTGATGACCCAGCGGCGGCGGCGTGTCTCATGCGCCTGTTCAATTTTCCCGAGTACCGGCTCCCGATGGTCTCAAGGATGCACGGGGCGAGCTACTATCGGTCCGTCAGTGCGGCGGGCTCTCGGGTAAGTTTTGACTGTGCTTTGGTTTCCATATCATTTCCCAAGGCTAACTCTTAATTTTCGTAGTTCATGGCCGAGCTGAACAAGGGCTTCCTCGGTTATGAGGTGATGTACGACCGCCTCTCCCTTACAAACCAAGAGTTGCGAGCTAAGCTGAAATCCTCCGAGGACGAGCTCACGAAATGTCAAGGTTCCCTCGGTCAAATGGACCATCTCATCGCCGAGGCAGAGACATATGCTCGTCGCGTGAAGGACCTTGAAGATCGCCTTCAAGACTCCGAGACGACGTGGGTCGACCTGAAGAAGGAGCTTGACTTGGCCGAGGCCTCCCATCGCAACCTTGGATCCGAACTGGACCGGGTGAAGGCCGAGCTAGCGAAGGAGAAGGCGGGAAATCGCTCCTTGTATCGAGCTTACCGTTCGGCTAAGGACGACGGTATTCGTTCGGGCAGGAAGGCCGCTGGGGCGAAGTACAAAGGGGTGCTGGTGGCCTACCGCCAGTTCGTCACGGCCGGGAGGAAGAGAACGACCATCCTGCGGAATCTTGACCAGGCCAAGGCGGCGTCGTCGATCTTCCAGGAGGTCGTCAACAAGGAGATCGCTGACGCTCCTGTCGAGCTGTAAGAGGCCAAAGACGAGCTGGCGAAGCTTCAAGCTGAGCTCGATAGCGTGCCTCTGCCTTCTCTTGCTAGGGCTGAAGATCTCGAGTTCACTCCTTACGGGGATCGCTCACCCCCTGACGCGCCAGCGCCCGAGACTTCTGAGGTCGCGAATCAATTCGGCTCGATGCTCGACAACTCGGAGGCCGTGCTTGCGTCGATCGATGAGGCCGGGGAGAACTCGAAGGAAGCTGAGCTCGCCAAGGACAAGTCGGCCTAGACTCGCCTCGCCTCGCCCATTTTCTTTTCCAAGTTTAAATTTGAAATAATTTGTTTGCTTTTAGGCCCATGCGTGGGCGTATTCATTTTGGGCCCAATGTTTGGGCAAGTTTGTCGAACTCTTCCTGCTTTTTTCTTTTGCTGTTAATTTCCTTTTTACTTGATTCGAACATATTCCATGACTTTATTTCCTTTATTAAATGTCATGAATGTTTATTTCACATTTGCCCATTGCTTTTGTTCGCGTCTCGGTAGACAGTAGACAATTATTTTTTGTTAAATGTCTAAAAATTTGTGTGTTTGAGCGAACGTGCTTATTTACTACGGCGTTTATTTGTTGACAACTTTTTCGCATGATGTGTATCGGCCATCGTCAGTCGAACCCCTAATCGTATCGGGATTATGTATATGGCATGCCACCGAGTTATGCCTTATACATAATATGTTTTTCCGAACCGAAGCTCTAAGTGTTTTTTTTGCTCTTGAGTCAGGTTTATAGTGGTTTATCGTACACAACGTATGAACAAAGCCTTGGGCAAGTTCACTTTCGGGTGTAAGTCGAATCCGCCATGCTTGGCAAATTGATCTGAATCGAACTTGTTCGTTCCAAGTTTCTCTTGTTTATGTGAGGTGGGGGCTGGACCTTGTCTCAAGGCTGCCTACGTACCCATGTTTGGGATCAAGCCGTTGCGTAGTTCGATTGTTATGATATTACTCTTAACAGTAATATTTATTTAGGTTCATGATATTCCAATATCTGAGTACTGGGATACCATCGAGCGTTTCAAGCTCGTAGACGCCTGTTCGTGGGATTCCTGAGACTCGGTATGGTCCTTCCCAGTTTGCTCCCAGTTTTTCGGCGTTTTCTTCGGCCCTGTTCTGATACACTTTTCTCAACACGAGATCTCCAGTGTTAAATTCTTGGAAGTTCTTTATTGTAGTATCGGGCGATTGATCGTTGGTATAAATTCATGCGCGTTAATGCTTGGTTTCTCCTTTCGTCTGTCAAGTCGAGGGAATCGCACAACATTTTGTTGTTAGTTTCTTCGTGATCATTCGCGTACATGGTGCGAATTGTTTGAATCTCGTGTTCGATGGGCAATATTGCTTCGACCCCGTAGACCAGAGAATATGGGGTTTCCCCGGTAGGCCTTCGTGGACTCGAGCGGTAGGCCCACAACACTCCAGGGAGTTCGTCGGCCCATCGCCCTTTTTTGGCTAAAAGTTTCTTCTTCAGGTTACTAACAATTGTTTTGTTGGTAGCCTCAGCGTGTCCGTTCCCTTGTGGGTATCGGGGTGTCGAGAATCGTAATGTGATTCCTTCTGCTGCACAGAAGCGTCGGAACTCTTTTGATATGAATTGTGTGCCGTTGTCAGTGATTATCTCTTGTGGCGCTCCATGTCGACATATTATATTTTTCCAAATAAAATTTTTTACGTCCACATCCCTTATTGAGACGAATGTTTCGGCTTCAACCCATTTGGAAAAATAATCTGTTATGATAAAGAGGAATTTTAGCCCTCCTGGTGCTTTGGCTAGGGGGCTGACGATATCCATGGACCATTTCAGAAAATGGTATGAAGCGGATATGGAGGATAGTTCCAAGGATGGTTGCTTGATATTCGGGGCGTGCTTTCGGCATTGGTCATATTTCCGTGAGTGTTGCTCACAGTCGGCGACCATGGTTGGCCAAAAGTACCCTTGATTTTTTATTTTAACAGTTAGGGCTCTTCCGGCCGCGTGGTTCCCATATTCTCCTTCGTGTATTACGGAAAGAATGCGTTTGGACTCCTCTTTTCCTATGCATCGTAAGTATATTCCGGAGAAACTTCTTTTAAAAGCACTCCGTCTATTATGGAGAATCTTGCGCTTTGGTTAATTAGCTTTCGGCGCAATTGCTTATCCGTCGGGGTATGGCCTTCGGAGATATATCTGATTATATCCCTTCTCCAGTCCCCCTCTTCTATTATTACCATTATGCTTGCGCTTTTGGTAGTGATAGAAGATTGTTTAATTGCCTCGACCGGTATGATTCGGTTTATCGTAGAATCTGACGTTGAAGCTAAAGCGGCGAGGGCGTCAGCGGTGGTGTTTTCTCCTCTAGGGATGCGGGTTAATTCGAATTTTTCGAATTGATTTGTCATTTCTTTTACTAATTGTGCGTATGCCTCCATACGCTCGTCTCTTGTTTCGAACTCTCCGCTGATTTGATTCGCAACAAGCTGCGAGTCGCAAAAAGCGGATACGAATTTTGCTCCCACAGCCTTTGCCAGGCGTAATCCTGCGATTAGCGCCTCGTACTCGGCTTCGTTGTTTGAGGTGGTGAAATCCAGGCGGAAGGATTGTTCAATCACTTCTCCATGTGGCGATACCAGATATATCCCAATCTCGGCCCCTTGTTTTGTGGATGAACCATCGACTTTGAGGGTCCAATTTCCAGTGCTTGTCGTGGTTTTGCTTTCATTTGCGGGGAGCTCGATAAGGAAATCGGCTAGAACTTGTGACTTCGCGTATGTTCTAATGCGATATTCGATATCATATTCGCTTAACTCGATGGCCCATTTGGTTAATCTCCCCGATTGATTGGGGCTATGGAGAAATGAACGCAAAGGTTGAGTGGTCATCACTACTATTGAGTGAGATTGGAAGTATGGTCGTAGCTTTCGGGCCGCTGTGACGACGGCCAGAGCTAATTTTTCCATTGCTGGATATCTCGTCTCTGCATCAATGAGTGACCTACTTATGTAAAACACTGGTTTTTGGTCTCCTCGTTCTTCTCTGACGAGGACACCGCTGACTGCGGTGTGTGATACGGCTACATACAGGTAGAGCGGTTCTCCTACTTCTGGCTTGGCTAAGATCGGAGGTTCAGCCAGGTATTGTTTCAGTTGCTCGAATGCTTCTTCATACTTTTCTGTCCATTCGAACTTCTTGTTTCCTCTTAGGAGCTTATAAAAGGGTAAGCATTTATCGGTCGATCGAGAAATGAATCGGCTAAGGGCTGCCACGTGTCCTGTTAGTCTCCGGATTTCTCTTTTGTTTCTGGGGGAAGGTAAATTTCGGAGTGCGTGTATTTGGTCCGGGTTGGCTTCAATCCCCCTCTGAGTTACCATGTATCCGAGGAATTTCCCAGAAGATACCCCGAATGTACATTTAGATGGGTTTAGCTTCATTTGGTAACTGTTTAGGACCTTGAAACATTCCTCTAAATGTGAGACATGGTCTGTTGCTCGTAGTGATTTTACTAACATGTCGTCGATGTAAACTTCTATTGTTGTTCCTATTTTGTCAGCGAACATTTTGTTCACTAGTCGTTGATACGTGACTCCTGCGTTTTTGAGCCCGAAGAGCATCACCTTATAGCAATAGATACCTTTGTCGCTTGTGAAAGTGGTTTTTTCTTGATCATTGGGATGCATCAAGATTTGATTGTATCCTGAGAACGCATCCATGAATGACAAGATTTTATGGCCAGCGGTGGCTTCCACCAAGCGTTCTATGTGTGGTAGTGGAAAGCTGTCTTTAGGACAAGCTTTATTAAGATCGGTATAGTCGACGCATACGCGCCATTTACCGTTTTTTTTCTTGACGATGACGGTATTGGCGAGCCAATCGGGGTATTTTACTTAGCGTATTAAACCAGATTTTAAGAGGCGCTCTACTTCTTCGTTCACCACTCTAGCCCTCTCTGGACCGACTTTCCTACGCTTTTGTTTTACGGGCTTATAACTGGGGTCGACGTTCAGTTGGTGTGTAGCGATTTCGAGGTCTATACCTGGCATGTCCTCTGTCGTCCATGCAAACGTCTTTTTGTTCTTCTTCAGGAACGTTATCAGTTCTCGGCGTACATTCCCTTTCAACTTGGCCCTGATGCCTACGCATCTCTCGGGGTCAGTTTCGTCAATCTGAATTTTCGTTATTGACTCCGTATTAGGCTCGTCTTTTTCCTCTGAATTTTCCATCGGAGGAGGATGGATGATCTCGTTTCTGATGGCCATTAATTGCTATTGGCCTTTGTTGGTTTCTTCGCTAGATATATCCTTCGAATTGTTTTCTTTTGGCTGGTGCTTTTCGATGATTTTTTTTATGATTATTCATATAACAAATTCGGGATGCCTCCTGGCTCTCTTTGATTTCTTGTATCCCATTGGGAGTCGGAAATCGTACGCACAAGTGGTAGGTTGACGGTACCGCCCTCATCCCATGTATCCAAGGTCTCCCGAGGATAGCGTTGAACGGGGACGGCAGTCGAGAACGGTAAATTCGACCATCCGGTTTACGTCTCCGGCCCGTACAGGGAGTAATGATTCCTAGAGAGGGTGTTACTTCCCCATTGAGCCCAGATAGCTGGTTAGGTTTGTGCTCAATTTCAGCCTCCTCGATGTTCATTCTATCCAAAGTGGTTTTGAATATAACATCTACGGAGCTTCCACCATCAACCAAGATTCTTGCTACTACGCAGTTACCCACTTCGTGTTCGATGATCAAAGCATCATCGTGGGGCCCATATAGCCTTTTGGTATCGTCTTCATTGAATGAGATCGTGGTATCTTCTACCTTTCGGCACCTAGGTGACCTCGGTGTACCTTTAAGTTGACGCTGGTGTGCCTTAATTGAGTTTACGCTATCCCTGCAAAACTTTGAACCTCCCATGATATAGTCGATCTGGGGTTTTGCTTGTGGAACGTAGTTATCGTCCTCCTTTTCCCTTCCCCTTTTTGGGGAGGGATTTCCTCGGGTTCTGTTATTGTTAAATTCCTTCTTCTGGGGTTGTGGTCTCAGGTCGACATTCTTCAGCTCTCCATTTTTATACTTCTCGATAAGTACCTGTCGGGCTACGACACAGTCTAAAGTGTCGTGTCCGTAATTTTTGTGGAAGTCGCAGTATTTTTTCTTGTCACGCGGCCATTTCGGGGTGCCTCCTTCAGAAACTCCCTCGTCGTTTACGTTAAAGGCATGTTCTGGAATGTTTGAAGGCTTCCTCCATTCATTCTTTCGGTAAGGTCTCATTCCAGGTGTCCTGGCCATGGTCGGAACATGTGTCATAGAAGGGACCTTCCTTGGATTATGTTTCTTTGACAGGAGGGCCCTTTCTTCCTCGGCTTTTACGTAGTTTGAGGCGCGATGAATTGCATCCTCGATGGTAGGTGGCCTGTTTACGGTCATTTCCTCTCGGAATCTGGACTCGTTCCACAGTCCATTTTTTAGAGCGTTCAGAGCCGACTCTCCCTCCACGGAATGGATTTTTGACATGACAGTCTTAAACCTTGTCATAAAGCTTTTCAGGGTTTCGTCTCGGGCTTACTGAGTGTTCCACATGTCTGCCATTGTCGCCTCATCTTCTACTAGCATTGAGTAGTGTTTGATGAACGCGGCCGACAGCTGTTGAAAAGAACTTATCGACCATTCTTCGAGACGTGAAAACCAATCCAAGGCGCTTCCTGACAGGTTCTCAGCGAATAACTGGCAATACCCTACTTCTCGCTCGTTATCTCGCAGACATGCTCGCCCCATCGCGATGCGAAAGGCCGTTACATATGCTTTCAGGTTGGAAGTGCCAGAGTACTTGGGGAGTCTTATCTTTCCGGTGTCCCCAACTCTGGCTTGGGTAATACATGGAGCAAAAGGCGTTCGCCCAGTATCTTCCACCAGCCGATCGATCTCGGGGGCCGAGCTCGTGGCATAGTGCATTCGGGAGTCTACAGCCTGGAACTTCTCCTCCACCATCTGACGGAAGGCATCGAACGCGGGGTGATCATCCCTCGGGATCTCTACGGCGAACTGTTCTCCCCCAGTTCGAATTTCTCCTCTCTTAGGGTTTCTTTCTTCCGGGCGAACTATCAGCTCGAAATAGTTTGGTTCCTCAGGAGCTCCTTCCTCTCGGGGGAGGTTGATGACTTGAGGAACATATCCAGGAGGAGGGCCTCCCGGAGGCGGGGGCGGTATGTCGCCTTAAGTCGGTCGAACTCGCCATGTCCATCGAACTGGCCAATTACGGCCGTATTGCTAGGACCGGCCGTGTCGGGCGACATGTGGATCCCGGAGAAGCTTAGTCGTCTCCCGGGTGGGGCGAACCTTCATCCGTTTGCGGTGGGCGGACCGGTCAAACTCAGCAGAATAGCTCGCTCAGCGTCGAGCTGCTCTTGAAGTGATGATTGTCCAGCTGTCAAGCTATCGAGCTGGGATCGGGTTGATCTCTGGAATTCGGCAGTGGTTTCAACGAGTTTCAGCAGAAAAGCCCGTGTCTCCAGATCGGCTCCAGAAACCGGGATTTCGTGCTCGCTGTTAGAAGACATTCTTTCAGATCCGATCTATGTTCTTCGGCGTTAGGTTTCTGATAAGTTTCTCACAGACGGCGCCGAATTGTTGAACCGATTCGGTTCTCGTCCCAACAATCTATACCAGATTGTTTCGAATTGTCTCGTATATTTATTTATATGAGTTAATGGTCTCAGAATCCGATTATGAAGATTAAACCAAAACCCAAAAGAAATTAATAGATAATACGAATTTGAATATAGAAAGAGCGAAAGGAAATTCCTTTTATTGATTATTGAACGTAAACCTTACAAGAATGGGAAATTGTTTGAGAATAAGCAGGAAAACTCCAAATGAATACAGAAAAATATAGCGCAATCTCTCCGAAAATTCAGTGGCGTAAAATGAAAATGGAGTGAGCTTTTATAGCTAGCTCGCTGATTCTCCTGTTTCTTCAGATCGATACACGTGTACGAGCAGAACCGGTCTTCGATCCTTCAATCTCGCGTACTTTCCCCACCTTTAGGCGATTTGACCGTTTCTTAGTTGATCATTAATTGGCGGGACCGTCCAGGAACATTTATGGGCCCGGGTCGAGTTGGGATTCGTCCTTTGATGAAGTATTCCTTGCTATTGTCTTGGGCCGATCTCGCTTGCGCCTAGGATTTCTAGGCCGAACTGGGCTTTGGTCCGAACTGACGTTTATCTTGTCCCCTTTGGGCCGAACTTGCTCCGAGCCCAATTGGTCCAACTCACCTGGTGGAAGGGGACGATATCCACTCCCACAACGATCACAACCAACCCCTTAATATCGTCACCTAAATCTCTAGGACTTTATTTATTTTTTCGCTTTCAATTTATTAATGGCTTAGGACAAGACAATTGTGATCCCCTCATAGATGTTAAGTTGAGATCCACACAGATAAATAAAGATTAGTTTCCTTTTTATCGACATAGGTTGACATGATCTCGCTCGGTAGTATGTATGCCTTGAGGCGTACCAAAGATGTCCTACAAGGTGCACGTAAGACGCCCAAAGTGGCACACCAAAGACGCCTCACGAGGCTTAATAAAGACGCTTCATGAGGCGCATCTAAGACGCCCCACAAGGCACAATAAAGGATGTCCTCCAAGACGCAATCAAAAGAAGCACTATTGAACAAGCCAACACATGATTTCCTAAGAAAGTAAAGCGGTGCAATGAAGACATCCAAGCGATGCATTAAAGACGCCTACGATGTGCAACAAAGTCGTCCACCTCTATGAGACGTAATGTAATATTCGCTGAATAACAAAGACTCAAGAGAGCCAAGTTCCTTAAAACAACCGTGAAGATTTTGAAGTTCTCCGTTCATAGTCCTCCACGCAACGAACTTAAGGGCTACTGTTGTCGATCTTTTTCGAAAAATAAAAAATATTAAATTCATCGCGACTTGCAACGTATTCCATGTCGAAAAGCCCAACGGGCTAAAAGTCCATAAAAGACCAGGATAACCGAAAAGTCAACCAAACGCGAGCCTAAGCCAAGGCCACGCTCACACGTGCGGCGAAGACACAAGCACGCACCGCACGGAAGACATGGCACGCCGCGCACTAAGCGAATCCCACTGCACGCTAGGCGATCCCTCCTCGTAAGCCTCTTGATATGATGTGTGCATCGCGTGCGCCATGTAGTCACCCATGAGGGTTTTTCAGCCTTCCTCTTCATTATAAATAGACCCCTAATGTAGAGGAAAATGTACACAATTACAACACATTCTAAACTCAATATACTCGATTCCAGACTCCTGAAACGTTGTCGAGGATCATCCGCACTTTATCTCAAATATTCTCAAAGAATAATGGCCCCTAGCTCACTCACTGCAATCAGACTAATGTTGAGTGTCGGAGCGCATGCCATAGGCACCGCCTCTGCGCCCTTATAGCTTATTTTCCTCTTCGTCTTATTCTCTGATCTCCGCGACGAATGAAGAACGTTCTTGAGTTAAAGGAGTGACACTCGAGAATTTTAAGTTCCACACACCCGGCTCAAGCGTGGTCACTTGGTTTGACCTTCGGTCGATCCGACCGAAGTCTTCAACATTGTTCAATTTTCGGCGACAACAGGTACATGGCCATGTCTTATTGCCTTAATTCTATCAATGGGAGCCCTGCATCGAGAAATTTGTGGCCTTAATGACGAAGATTCCACAGCCTCCACTGTTGACACAATTAACAATATTAAATTTAGAAGTAATAACTAGATAAAAAGTTGAAAATTATAATATGGAAATAACTAACAATACTTGTTATGTTGTTGAGGCATATCATGGCCGTATATAATCGAGAAAGGCTCAGAAGTCTGATCCTCAATCTTCAAGCTCGCAAATGCACTAGTTAAGCCTATCATATGGTGAGAAATTAAGCCAGAATGGTTAGACTACTATTCATCCCCTTTTTCGATATCTCAATGAGTCATAAACTGCCATTGATTTGGCGGGGAGGGAAATAACCAAAAGAACCTAATGATCTATTGAATGCAAATAGACGTAGATAATACCTATTCTTACTCATAGGCAGACACACTTCTTTGCTGATTTGGTCCATAGAATGACCTCTTGAGCAATTGGTTGTTTGGACCAGTTAAAGTTGTCGGGATTTCCTACAAATATCCATTTTGTGTGTAATTCTTCGACGTATTTGGTGAAGTGTGTGTTGGTGGTCGTGTATGCATGGCTGACTTTCATTTACTTCCTCTTCTTCCTAAGGTAGTAGAATAGTACATTCATGTGCGGCAAAAAAATAAAGCTAGTTCATAAATAAGATGGGTTATTGACATGATTACCAATAAATATGATGTGTTATTGACATGGATACCAAAAAATCAGATGGGTTATTGAAAATTAAAACATGATTTATACCTCATCAGTTAGTCATTCTACTGGCTTCCAGAAAGTATAAAACTAGGTCTTCGAGCTAATGCATATCTCTCGGAAGTACCAAGACAGAGACACAACTCTTCAAAGTCATTGCATTTGATCTTAATATTTATCTTTTTATGTCCACGTTTGAGACCAACTACCAACCACTTTTCCATGGCATCAACATCATCTACAGAAGACGGTGCCTTTGGATCCGTAAGTGGGGCATGGCGAAAGTACTTTTTTCTGGCCTCTTGTGAAAAAAACATATGGCAATGGCACTTCGATGTATGAATATATATTGCCGATGGCCTCCTCGTCCGAGGTTTTTCGGGCGAATCCGAAATGATAATTGCTTGCTCTTGACCCCTTTTGCAATATCTTGCTCAACCCATTTTAATTGGAAGAAGATTTTTTAAGAATATGCTCAACTCGAGGTTTTACGAATTCGTCCATCGAATCGGTTTCAGATTCTCTAGGCTTAGTGTTGATCTCTATCTTCCCACGCTTCATTGCAGACTTCGGCGAATTTGTTATCCGCTCCTTCCTCTTCGTCTCCATAGGGCTTGGGTTTGAACCAGCGACACTAGAATTCAAGACTTGAGGACTTCTACGCACCGGGGACGATTTTTTAGTCGGTGAACCTTTTTTTGGGTAGGGTTACACTTTTCTCCAGCGAGGGTTTGGGTTTATTGGCCACAGATTTAACTTTAGGATTTGGGTTGGGTTTTTGATGTTTCTTTGTCATTTTTGGTGGAGAATAACATAAATAAAGAAATAGGCTACTTGTGGTTGACAACAAGAGGAATAGACGAAGAAGAAGAACATTCGTATTTTTTTTCTTTGAAGACGAATAAGAACAATCGTGGATAATAAAAGAAGAGAGATAGAGAGAGATAGAGAGAGAGAGAGAGAGAGAGAGAGAGAGAGAGAGAGAGAGTCGTGGAGAAGAAAAGAACCGAGTGAACCGAGAAGAAAAGCTCTTGGGCGTTTAATGTTTTTTTTCCTCTTATTTACTAAAATTTACGTCTGAAAGTGGCTATTTACCTATGATTTACCAAACGTTGGCTATTTAACAATGTCGTACGTTTAAATTGTTTATTTTCCTATTTTTTTATAATTATATTATATCAAGACTTTACGAGACACCTAAAGTTTCTCAACAAGTGTCGATAAAAAGTCCACCCAAAAACATTGGAAACACGGAAAGAATAATTAGTATTGTTGAGTGCAAAGTTTGAGTTACTGAGGTAACCCCGCGGTCTATCGCTTACCGCCAGATCCCGATAGCGAAACGTACAAAACTGTGAAATACCCGTAAAATCGAGGTTTACACGCCAATACCAATAGAGAATCCCATAATGCAAAAAATCAGTTCGACCCAGTTAAAAATTTCATAAAATTGGGGTTTACCTCGAGAAAACCAGAGTTTATCGCAATTCTAAATAAAAATATAAATAAAATAAATTTAAATAAAAAATAAAAGTTATGAAAATTTATTTTATATTTATATATTATTAAAAATCTACCGATTTTTTTCCCGAAAAACTCGAGTAAATCCTTACGATAAGGGGTATACCCATAAATTCTGAGCACCGACACGACAATGGTAAACAATATGTCAAACAATAATGGTAAACACTTCAATCTCTCTGTCACGAAAGCCATTCCTAGTTTTTTTTTTTAATATGCCCTTCTACTTTTCAATTCAACAAATTCAAAATGAATGGAACATAGCCTAAACCCACTTACTCGAATTGGAATGATTGTGTCTTGGAAAGAAAAAAAAAATGTCACTAATAATATAAGATCTCAAACAATTATTCATTGGATTCTAAAAAATAAATGATGTAAAATTAAATAATGGTGATATTTATTGCATGGTGGTTTGTCTGACTGTGATTACCCTATCAATCCTAGCATTTAGCTCTTTTACGCAAAAGCTAATGTTAAACAATAACATATTATAACACACGAGTCGCGGCAAGTGAAAGTCAAAAGTCAACTTTCTCTCAATGGGATCATGGGAAAATAAATTTAAACAGTAAGAAGAAAAAGAAAGTAAAAAATGACCAGCCAAAGCCCCATAAGTTACTAATCTGTTACAAACTCATAAGTTTGACCAGAGATAAACGGTCTGAGGAACAAGTCAACCACACTACACAGTACCCAGAACACTAAAAAAAACATGGGGTCCAAAATTAAATCCCAATATTCTGGAAGTCTACACAACATTGTTTGCCTGTGAAGACATTCAGATTTGCAAGATCTAACTTGCATGTAACGAAATTCAAGCCTTATAATCAAAGTCCTAGACCATCTTGCAGAACCATTGTCATAATTAGTTGTAGTGAAGCGTTTTTAATCACCTGAAAGAAACTCGATCGCTTATCAATCCCCATAGTTCGTTCCGGGGCTGCAAATTATTTTGGGCCGATTTTCACATCACCGAACGCTGGCATCGCATAAAGCCACAGGCTTTACGATTCATCATCAGTGACAAGAACCGATTAATTTGGACATCTCAACTACTTGATATCATGAACTTGGTCCTGCTTGCGCCGCGTTGAGAAAGAGCCTTTTTGCTTTGTGAAGTAGTTTGGCTTAGCTTTATGACCTCATTTATCGATCGGCTAATCAACGCCTTAATGTAGTCGCTGACATGCAACTGCGGAGGCAAGGATTCCAAAGCATACTGAGTTATTACAATCATAACATCGGTTAGTATCAACTTCTTGGTATCTGTTTTGTGCAATTTCCGGTTCACAAACTTGCAAGATTGATTCAACGCACATTTGCCACAAACCTGGTAAGAAGACCCATACATAAGCAACCAAAACTAAGCCATATAAAATAAAATAATATTAAAAAAAAACTCACAGTTTGTTCTCGAACTTGAAAAAACTTTCGTAGCCTTTTCGCAGCCGAAACGATCTTCCATTCAAGCGACGGACAGCCTAAGAGTAGCACATTTTTCACGTGATTCCCTGGAATCCATCTGGTAATCCAACAATCAAGTGATCAACATTAAAATCATGAACTAAAGCAAGACAACAAAGACGCTACCCAATTTATTATAGCAGGAATGAAGCCACTGTTCTGTGAATCTTGTTTCAACATGAAAAAAATACCAACCAAAACCCTAGTAACTCTCTCTCAGCAGAAAAAAGCTCGAAATGTAAACTGTGATTGCCAGAAAGTCATCTGATAATCCGAAAATCAACATTAAAATCCTAAATAACATAAAATAAAGTAAAAACAGCAGAGAAGCTACACAGAAGGCAGATATGACTAAATCATAATCCCTGGTTAAAGTTTCAAATTTTGAACTGTGAACAAATATCAACCAATTCACATCAGACACTATTCATTCAAACGCGAAAATTATCACTGTTGATAATGATAGCAGATATCAAGCAAAAAGTTCTTACTTTGCAATCTTTTGGTTGTCTTTACCAAACTTCTCCGCAGCGATAGCTATTGATCTCCGGCCAAAGTCATCGTCTAACAAACTGAAATCCAAACCATTCTCAGCATCATCATCATCATTTGTCTTGGTCGGGAAACCTGCTTCGTCAAAATAGCCTCCGTCGTACAAATGCCTCACTAGAAACTTCACATCTCTCGGAAGCTCCATCGCTCTCTCCTCGCTGGACTCGATCCGATTCGCGAAATCGCTTCCGAACCGCTTCACTGTTTTCAGATTCAACAAAACACTCTCCAAATTCCTCGAGTCTCTCTTGGCCTCGTTTCTCTCACAGTCGATCGTCTTCCCGCCGGGCTCAATCCGGCTCAAGAACTTGCTCCCGAAGCTCTTCACTGTTTTCAAATTTCTCAAAACACTCTTCACATTTCTCGAGCCTCTCTTGGCCTCGTTTCTCACACCGTCGATGGCCTTCTCGCCGGACTCGAATATATTCGCGGACTCGCTGTCAGAGCGCTTCTCTGTTCTCAAACTCCTCAAAAAAGTCACTACTTGTTTCCAGTCTCTCCCGGAATCGTTTTTCTCTTCGTCGATGGACGGAATGCATGGGGTATCTTTGGGTCTGGGGAGTCTAGAACCCTTGTTCGCTGGAGTTGCTCTGAAGAGGGAGAAGTCGCAGAAAGATCTGAAATGGAGTCTCAGGAGGAGAGAGCCGCGCTGGTTTTGCGAATGGGATATTAGGGTTTTGAAGACGGACATGAATTGGTTTGTTAGGATTTTTGGAGACCTAATTTAGTGATTGTAAATGAAGGCAAATGGGTAGGAAAATATATGAAATGGCCTTCTGTTCGTCTAATATTGCTAAGAGTATCGAGGCTTTGGCTCGACTTTTTCTTTTTACAATATAACGGTGGTAATTTATGATGTGAATAATAATTTTATCCTTTTTAATTTTTTAATCCCTTTATCCTGCAGGTTTGATCCATCTCGGGCATTGGAGGGTATCGAAAGTTCCGGTTTCAAAAGTTAAATGAAAGGAGACCAAACCCAATAGCAACATGAGTCTCAGTGGTCCTGAGCATGCGGAGTCATCGGAGAGAGGTATCGATGATTTCGACACATTAGTAAGCCCCCTGAGCCTTATACATTTTAGCCGATTTTCTTTTTTGAGCCACTCCTATCTAACCTATATTTTTTTTATCCTACCCTTTTTTCTTGAACCGATTGATAGAAATACTTTGCTGTGACAATGAATGAGGACAAAGTTTGTTGTTGAGAGAATGAACACTGAGACAAGTATGGGAGAGTGATCAATGAAATCTGAGGTCAAAGTTTGTTGTTGAGAAATGGTTAGTAACACAAGTGTGGGGGAGTGATGAATGTAATATGGGTTAAAAAAAAAAATAGCCATATATTTCTCTCTTAAAAAAAAACAAATAAACAAAAAAAAAGAACAATAAATAATTGAGAGAACGTATAAGCTTATACATTGGGGGATGAGAGTGTGATAGTACAACAATGCTTGAGTTAATAAGCACGAGACATATGTGAAAGTGTGAAAAAAGGCGTATTAATCTCCAACATTAGTACAAGTACTTCTGTGTCGCTAAAGAGTGTTTCTATCATGAAGTTCTTGAAACCTTTCAGAAAATCTCCTTATTCCCGTTTCTCATGAGCCAAAATTTAACCCAATGGCCCCGTTACAACCTTGCAAAGACCTCTTGATCTTGTGCGAAGCCTGCGACGTAGTGGAGAGCCCAATGGAGAAGGTAAGATGCTGAGAAGGTAATTAAAACATCGGAGTTCCTGATAGGAATTAATGGTTGATTGGTATTATGCACAATTCCATAGATGATAGCTTGGTTAACACACACACACACACAATCTCTCTCTCTCTCTCTCTCTCTCTCTCTCTCTCTCTCTCTCTCTCTCTTATGCAAAAAAAAAAAGTTAAGGATCACATGTGTTTTGTTGGACGGTTTGAAGCGTTGTATATTTCAGGAAACTACAAAAGAGACAAAAGATGTTTGTAGGTATCATCACTGGAAGCCCTCAGGAGACAGCACTCGTCCTCTATGGGCCACCTAGGAGTTTAACGGTTTTTTTTTTCTTTCATTGTTTTAAGTATTTTATTTTCTTTCAATAAACGGTTGCTCGAGGACTAGCAATATTCTAGTGTGGGGGAGTTTGATAGGGTGTTAAATCTATAAATATTTTATATTGGATTCATATGCATTTTAATTATAAAATTATATTTATGAATCTAAATAATGTGTTTATGATGTTATAGATTTATTTGGAGATAAAGAATTAAAAGGGTGTGAAAGTCCAGCAAATAGAGGCAAAAAATAAAGATGGAAAAGTCTGGAAGAATTCTTGCCGGAGAGATTGTACATTCTACCACAACATTTTACAAGTTCACGTTTGTTTATTAATCGCCAATAAGCTAGAGATGCATTATAATCTTTAATAGCTAAAGTGGGATGATAATGATTATGAGCCTAATATCTAAACTGGGGTAAAAGCCCATTACGTGAGCTTGGAAGAATTATAGCCCATCACGTGAGTTGTTGGATAATAATCGGTTACCAGGAGAAGAAAAAAGAGAAGGGAGATATATAACAGAGGAAGGACGAAGGAAAAAAGGAGGGAAGAAAAAGAAGAGAGTTGCATAGGAGCGGCGATTGCTACTGGACGGCTACAACACTTCAAAATACTTTTATTCTTTTCTCTTTTTCTGATTCAATAATGTGTGACTAAATTCCTTAATGGTTTGGAGAAATTTCAAAACCCTAGTTCTATGACTTGAATTGAATATTGCAAAGTTCCTTGAGTAATCTATGAAATTGTGTTTCTCTCTATTTGATGTTTTCCTATGAATTGTGTTTGAATTGTTTAGGAAGCTTACTAAATTATTTATACATGCTTTGATAGCTAGTTTGAATATCGGGATTGTCTATGATCAACGGTTTGAATTGTGGCAAAAATATGGGATTATGCATTTATGAACATATTGTGAGAAAGACCTTGTTTAATTAATACGCTTGATTAGTTAAACTCGATTAGCCAGTTTTTAGAGAGTATTGCCAATTCTAGGTTAGTTCAATAACGCGTGTTAGGAATTAATAAGGATTGAGTGTTAGAATTCATGCATTCGGGTTCAAGCAAATCTTAGGAGGAATGGCGCAATACGAAATTCATGTTAGGCTAGTGGTGGCGAGAAATCCCTTGACCATAATCATCTCATTAGTGAAAGTTCTCGTTATTTTTATTCGTTGATTGTTTTAGTTAATTTTCTCTCGTGTTTTTATTATTATTGTTACAAGAAAAATCCCCCGGTTAATTTAGTTGAGAAAATAGAAGAATCGTAACTATTGTGTTTCTGTGGGATCGACCCTTATTTTCCCTATACTATTGCTAGTGTTGGAATTAATCTAGGGTTAAGAAAATATTTAACGCTTCGAGCAAGCGACATAATTTAAAAATTTTCTTTAAAACAAGTAAAACGTTTTTACTAACCTAGACAAAGAGCAAGTACATATAAATTAAAACTATTAATTAGCATTAAATGTTTACTAACCTTTGAGAAGCTTGAACATTGAGAAGCCTTAGGAAGGTTGAAACGTTCGTCTCTCCTCGCAGCACGTCCCTCTTCTTTCCTCGGGAACTCGAGCAACCACGAAAGTTTCTATCACAATAATCACTCGAGAGATAAAGGAATTAGTGTGTGGGCACTTTTAAACACGACGACTCAAGAACAAGTCTCAAAGTCGAGAGCTAAAACACTAGGTGAAATGTGGACCTAGGTGCAAAAAAAAAAACGAAAGAAAACTAGAGAGAGAGAGAGAGGGAGAGTGGCGGCCACCACAAGGTCTAGAGAGAGAAGCTCTCAATCTCTAACTTATGTGGAATGAATGAAATGAGAGGAATAAGGGTCCTATTTATAGGAGAAGAGTTGGCCTTGGAAAAAAGTAGTTTCCTCTTTTTTCAAGCATTCATGAGCAAATCTTATTTCATCTTTTCCCTTTGCTTTACACATCCAACATAGGCTTCTAGAAGCCTTGGATTTGTTTCCCCTTTTGTTATCCCTTAGCCTTGTTGGCTGAATTCCCTCTTTCCTTATGGAGGAAATTTGTTTCCTCTTTTTCTTTTGGCAAGTATCTTCATACATCAATGCATAAAATAATCTCTCTTTTTCTAGCTATGTTGAACGGCCAAGTCCTCTAGAGTGGGCATCTAGATGCTTCTTCATTTGTTCATGACAACATAAGAAAAGCCCATTAAGAATTTTATAGTAAAATTCTATGAAATGAAATTAATCCACAAGGCCCAATAAAATTGTTATGGCCGAGTGATAATATGTCATCATATGACAATGTCAAAAAATTTATTGACATTCATTTCATCTTATGTCCAAAAAGACAAAAATACCTTTTTGACAATTTTCGTAAAACTTGTCTCGTTCTTGTTTTGACTTAGCTTCTAGTTTAACTATTCCTACTCGATAGGATTTGTGATAATGACCTCATGGATCCAAATGAACAAAGCTCAAAAGTTCACAAACCTTTTCCAAGTTTAGTTTAATGTCAATTGACTCCACTAAAGAGTTGACACTGAAAATCTCTCGGTTCAAATGTATTTATTTTCTACTCAAGAATTCAACTTAATTGTGATGAGTGGATCCACTTAATATTATCTATGTTTACCCTTCATGAATATCATCAGCTAGTCGGGATTTACAAAATTACCATTTTACCCTTCTAGCTGTTATTTCCTCAACTCATTTGTCGCTTGTGAATAAGTTGGAAACAATGTATTGACGAGGAGTTAACAAGTCACATTGTTTCATCCAAAAGAGTCATGACTCAATTTGGACACTGGCCAGTTAATTTATTCATATACCAAGGAACACAGCATGAGGTGATATACATTGTATTTCGGCAATCTTGTACATGAATTCCATATCTATGAGATCTTCACAAAGTTACTCATGACATCTTCATAACTTAGTACTTCACCAATAGGTCTTGTTAAGAATCACATAGTGAATTCGAACTCTGACTTTCTCAAATGAGAATACGTAAGCTATGAAATGGCATGTCTCATTTTAGGATTGAGGTAAGCATGATGCAATTCATACGTAGTGACTTCGAGACATAAGAGGTTAAATGATTTGTTCTTATCTTGTCTCTAGAAGTGCACTGGTCAATTCAGTACCTTCAGAAGATACTTAAAAGAATTATAAAGTCTCCAACTCTCAATGTCCCATAACCTGACATCATAGATTCTCCTAACAATCGTACTGAGATCAGTAGTCATTTGATCCTTAGATTGTGAATATATAGTTTTAAGCAAACCATGAAAAGTTTGTTCATGCAAATCTACATTTGTCTCTTCATGTGTTGTTAGGTTTGTTTATGGACTAAAGACTAAGGTTTTATCATAAAGCTTTAGACAAGGAAGAATGAATGAACGTTTCAACTTTTATTAATAAATAAGCAATTACAAGCAAGAGTCTTCGTGAGCCTATATGACATCAAATGTACATAAATAAACACTACTACTCTTCTTGTGGGCACCATTGACAACAGTTAGGAAGTGAGGTTCTAAATTTGACGTATTCACGACACCGTCAAATTTTTGGCGCCGTTGCCGAGGACGCGGCAATAGTTTTTGATATATTTTTTATTTTCTTTTATTTATTTTATTTCTCAATCTTTATTTTATTTGTCTCATGTGTATGTCTCACAACGAGATCGCCGAAAGACTAGCAAGAATCAAAGCATTTAGTGCATAGTTTAATCCACTTTTCAAAGAAGAGGAGAAGGAAGTGGAAGAAACAATGGCGAATAACAATCGTACACTAAAGGAGTTGGCAGCCCCGTTGCTAGACCAACAACCGATGGGCATTCAGTTTCCGGCAAACGATACGGGTTTTGAGCTGAAATCTGGGCTTATTCATCTATTGCCCAAGTTTCATGGTCTTCCCAGTGAGGACCCCGACAAGCACGTCATGGAGTTTCATGTTGTGTGTTCGAGTATGAAGCCAGCCGGAGTCACAGAAGATCAAATCAAGTTGAAAGCTTTTCCATTCTCACTTGCAGATATTGCGAGGGATTGGCTCTATTTCATTCCAGCGGGATCTGTGACTACGTGGATGGAGATGAAGCGGTTATTCTTAGAGAAGTATTTTCCGGCGTCAAAAGCTTTTTTAATCCGCAAGGCGATATGCGGGATCCGTCAAAACTCTGGTGAGACGCTATACGAATATTGGGAGCGATTTAAGCGACTATGTGCAAGCTGCCCACACCATCAGATTGCTGAGCAACTTCTAATCTAGTATTTCTATGAAGGCTTATTACCCATGGAGATGAGCATGATTGATGCCGCTAGCGGAGGTGCATTAGTTGATAAAAACACCAAACCCTGCACGCGCACTTATCTCCAACATGGCAGCGAATTCCCAACAGTTTGGAACGCGTTCAAGCTTGGTTCAACGAGTTAATGAGGTTGATTCTTCCTCACTTAGTAAACAAATCTCTACACTTACATCGTTAGTCCAACAACTTGCTATGGGACAAGTACAACAACAACGACCTTGCGGGATTTGTGCGGTGGTGGGCCATCCCACAAATATGTGCCCAACTTTGCAAGAGGCATCACCTGAAGAAGCTAATGCACTCGGTGGGTTCCCGGGATAGCCAATGTCAAATACTTACAACAACTCTTGGAGGAATCACCCTAATTTGAGCTACGGAAATCAACGCCAAGGGCCTACGCAGTTTCAGCGTCAACAAGCTCCAGGTCAAGGGCAAGAAATCTCATTGAGTGATATGGTCAGAGCTCTTTGCACGTCTCAAACACAGTTCATATAGAAAACTGAAGCATATATGCAAACGACCGACACATATCTTCAACACATAGATAATCAGATCGAGCAAATGGCTACATTGCTCAACCAGTTAGAAGCTCAGAACTCGGGTAAACACCCATCACAACCGCAAATTACTATCATGTGCATAATAGGCAATAGACGGTTCGAAAGAGCTATGCTTGATTTGGGAGCCTTTATCAATGTGATGCCATACTCTATATACGCTTTTCTAAATCTGGGACCGCTTGAGGAGACCGGAATTATCATACAGTCGGCTGATCGTTCTACAACTCGTCCAATTGGAGTTGTTGAAGATGTCATAGTTCAAGTCAACCAACTAATTTTTCTAGCGGATTTCTATGTTCTAGAGATGGAAGCAGATTCATCACTGTCTACGACACCGATTTACTTGGCAGACCGTTCCTAAAGACCGCAAGAACAAAAATTGATTTCCATGACGGGTCTCTCACGATGGAGTTTGACGGAGAGATAATCCGTTTTAACATTTATGAAGCCATGCGTTATCCTAGCGATGTGCACACTATTTGCGGCATTGACATCATCGAGGAATTGTCACAAAAAGTGTTTAAACTATACGGAGACGACGATGTCGATATTTCTTTTCGGGAAAGTGTCGAGATCAGTGATGAAAATGCAGAATTAATCATCACCACCTCGGGCTACACCGCAAAGATGGAGAACATTACAGCACTCAATGCACCACTGCAACTTAAACAAAAGGATGTACAATACATCGAGCTCCCTGCCGCTGTAGAAAAGGTGCTGCCTTCAATCCAAAAGGCTCCCCAACTTTAATTAGAGCCATTGCCAGATTATTTGAAGTATGTGTTTCTTGGAGAGAACGTGTCACGACCCGCGAGCGACAGCTCGCCCACGAACCGCGACTGATCAACTCAAATCTGTACATAACTCACATAATTTAAACATAATATCTCATAAGATTATATAATAAAATAGTTTGCGAAAATTCGGGGAAATTTTTCGCTTTTATAACTTAGAGTCTTATAGCGACTCTTATACAAATATGTTCCGGAACGTTTTATCAGAAGATACTAACCCCCGATTAAGAAACCCCATAGCCCATAGGTCAAGGCAATGCGTGCTCGGTCTCGGTCTTCAGTCTCGTTTCCCGCTTACGAGCCTTTCCCTTATCTACATTACCAAAGGTCATAAAACTATGAGTCGATTGACTCAGTAAGTGGGAGTCTATCTATAAAGTAAAAGACTAATGCCATGTGACGTGCAAACAAACACATAAGAATGCAGAATGAATGCTAGATGCAGCTAGATTCTAAGACTAGAGCATGACTGACGCGTGGCCACACTCTATCTACATACTTGCCGCTTTACCAGATCGTACATCCTCTCCTGCTACAATCTCCAAACGACAAGAAACCAGCCTCAGACCTCGAGCAGCGATCTTACGGCGGCTTGGGTATTTTAAAATTGTCTGGGATCCACTAGTGGTACCATCTTCATCTGACGTCGGCGCATGTGTGCCGTCTTGGCACGACAATGAGTTCACTCGAGGCGGCTGCTCATTGTTGAATGGGTTCACTCTAGGCGACTGCCCATTACCATCGGGTTCGCTCGTGGCGACTGCCCGTTATCGTTGGGTTCGCTCGAGGCGACTGCCCATTACCATCGGGTTCGCCCATGGCGTCTTCCCGTATTGTTGGGTTCTTCCCAGTTTTGAGTACTCAGCGCCATACAGACCACCTTGGTCTGCCACAAACACAAGTCGTTAACTTGTGGGTACCACCGACAACAGTTAATTAAAATTTGGGTACCCTGCAGCTAGCAGCGTACACGCTAAACTTATATACGGAAGAGCGTAACGGGATAAACCCCGAAAGAAATTATTGTTTCCCTTTGAAGCTCGTTAAGTGTTTTAAGTTGAAAGCTCGAAATGTGACTTCCGAACTCTCTACTCTCGATCGAATTTGAGAGTCTATCGCTCTTCCGTCCTCTCGATTCTAACCTACTTCCTAGAGTTAGAAGAGAGTCTAACTATACACAGAGCAAACGTGGCTGATTCAAGTTAGCGTTTGAACCTAACGGGCGTACCCGAACTAAGTTTTCAAGCAAGAGTGGCCGAAGCCTTAACTTTCGAGTTTATTCATTTTAGGCTTTTACCTACTCTTGTTTACTAGCAAGCAAATGCACAAACAAACAGGGTTATACCCTTGGTAAGTAGTTGACTTATGTCTCCTCACTTACCCGGAATTGTTCGACAGAAAGCTTGACGATTCCCGAAGATGTCTTGCTTCACACGTTCTTCGAGGCACTTGGCACTTGTCGAAACGTCGGAAGAACTAGCATCCGAA
Source organism: Urtica dioica subsp. dioica (assembly GCF_054948205.1). Lineage (NCBI taxonomy): Eukaryota > Viridiplantae > Streptophyta > Magnoliopsida > Rosales > Urticaceae > Urtica > Urtica dioica. Next base: position 22,322,293 of record NC_142759.1, on the reverse strand, counting down.
GTTGAACATCCGTTAGTTATTGGATTCGAGTTTACTTAAAGAGGATGTGGTTCGTTGTCGGGATTAGAGTTGGTTCGGAATTCGAGAATTTAATTTATTATTCCTCGGTTTTCCGGAAGTTAAACTTATTCAAGACTCGCGTACTCTCGTATCGAGAATGATACGAAATAAAGTTCAACGAGTAATCATGAGTCTTAAATAAATTAAATAATCCGAAATTAAAATAACCGAGAATTCCAAACGAATAATAAATTAAACTCACAAACGTTATTAAATAAATAATCATAAATTATTTATTTAAATACTGAAAATACATTTCATAAAACAAACTAAGAGTATTTAAACGCTATAAGCGATTTAAAACTCACGAGTTAATCGAGCTTTATTTCGATAACTCCTTTATCCTTATATCTTCAAAAACCGGCCTTGTCGTTTTCGACTCGTCGGGTTCCCGCTCGTCCGTCAAGATCTGTAATTCAAACCCGGAATCCCATAACGAGTTAACATCTTAATTCCAACTCTAATAAACTTCCAAAATCCAAATCCCGTTTTCATAACTTACAACCCGAACCCAAAACCAATTCAAGCGAACTCAACCCGAATCCAACTAACCGAAAACGTCCTAACACAACAACGATCACAAACATATCAAACCGAGGCTCATAAATCAATCCATAAAACAGTCTCAACACCTCACATGACCCAATATAGCTCACGGCCAAAACACACAACCAAACTAAACAATTTCAAAACCTCAAAACAAACCCACGGTCAAGCAACTACTCAACCCAAGGTATATAGGTTCTCAGATTTATCCTAACAGCCTCAGATAACAACAATTCATCGCAAATCTGAAAACAAACCTTAAAGATTCACACGGCCAAGAGCAATCCCAATGAAAATTCGTCCAAAAATTCAACAGAATTCCAAACAGCCATTATCAACCAAAACTCAAGCTTTAAACAGGTTTAGAACGTCTCAGAATCATCACATAACTCGCAGAAATCAAAAGCCCCAAACAAAACCTAGTTTATCACATTTTCGGCCAAATTTCATACCAAAACCAAGAAAATTCATAACAATGCTCAAATCCGAGTTAGGAACATCTTTAATCAAGTCCCACAACCAATTAAAACCCATCAATTCCACTGATTTCGACTCGGATTCAAAACCCCCAATTTCACAAGCTATGAACCCTAGCTTTGAATCCAAACCAAGGAGAAGAAATCCTCACCTTAATCAGCGAAATCCCTTGCTTCCACTGCTTCCTCGTCCTCTTCCCGGTGATTTCCCCTTGCTCCGACGTCCCGGTGGTTCACGGTGAGCTCGCGGCGGAGTGCTTCCTCGGCGTGGACGCGCGGCAACGTGGCTCGATGGCTTGATGGCGTGCAAAGAAGAAAGGAAGGAGAAGAGTGAGAGAGGATGGCGGTGATGATGAGGCTTGGTGACGGTGAAGATGGAGCTCGGTGTTGTTTTTTTTTCCTTTTCCTGGTTCTTTTGGCCGAGTGATGTGAGGAAGAAGAGGGAGAGAAGAGAGATGGAGACCGAGAATGAGAGAAAGAAAGAGAGTGATGAGGGGTGACGTGGCCGAGAAAGAGAGAGGGAGAGTGGAATCAGTGGCTACGTGGCATTCTCACGTTACGCCATGCGGTACAAGCGGTCCACTCAAACTTTGACGCGATTCTCTTAAAATGACCCCTTTTTCCTCTTTTTCTTTCAATCTCGTCCTTCAAAATGTTGCACATAAGTCCTTTTAAAATAAAATCTCACAATCATGTCCTTAATTAATTAAAAATAATCTTGAAAAATAATCGAGAAAATTAATATGATTTCTCGTTATTTTGAATATACTTAAGGGATCTCGGAATTTATTTTTTTCTCTCGAGATTTAAATCTCCGAGTATGTTTCGAATAATAATATTGAATTACTCGAATATTCCCATTTCGAAATTCCATCGACCTTAAATATTTTCATTTTCCAAGATATTTAAAATTTAAGGGTGTCTCATATGCAACAAGAATTTGAAATAAAACTCGTCCATTTTATTCAAATTCACAAGTCGAGCGTTTACAAAAGTTTATACATTACAGAACGAGACACTTCCGGTAATTATTGCCAAAAGCCTCACCGAAAATCAAAAGAAGAAGCTAGTGCAAGTACTCATGGAGTACAAAACTACGATCGGTTGGACAGTTGCCGATATAAAGGGAATTAGCCCCTCTATTTGCATGCACAGAATTCTTCTCGAGGAAGATTCCAAGCCCGCTCGAGATGGTCAAAGGCGACTGAACCCACCGATGACGGAGGTTGTGAAAAATGAGGTATTGAAACTCCTTGATGTTGGCGTAATCTACCCAATATCGGATAGTCGATGTGTGAGCCCTGTACAATGTGTTCCGAAGAACATGGGGATCACGGTCGTCGGGAATGAAGAAGACGAGCTAGTCCCCATGCGAGTTCAAAACGGGTGGAGAATGTGTATCGATTACAGAAAGGTCAACAAAGCTACTCGCAAAGATCACTTTCCTCTACCGTTTATTGATCAGATGCTAGAGAGGTTAGCCGGCCACTCCCACTACTGCTTCCTCGATGGATATTCGGGGTATAATCAGATCGTGATCGCACCGGAGGATCAAGATAAGACAACATTCACGTGTCCATTCGGCACTTTTGCTTACTTCTGAATGCCATTCAGCCTATGCAACGCGCCCGCAAGATTTCAACGATGCATGATGAGCATATTTTCGGAGTATGCCGAGAACATCATCGAAGTCTTCATGGATGATTTCAGTGTACATGGTAACTCTTTCGACTCGTGTCTCTCTAATTTAACAATTATTTTGAAAAGATGTGGTGAAACCAACTTCGTGTTAAATTGGGAGAAGTGTCACTTCATGGTGGATCATGGGATTGTGTTGGGGCACGTTATTTCATCTCGAGGAATTGAGGTCGACAAGGCCAAAGTCGATCTAATTCGCTTTCTATCCCCACCGACAAATGTGAAAGGGGTACGTTGTTTTCTTGGTCATGCGAGGTTTTATAGAAGATTCATAAAAGATTTCTCGAAGATTGCAAACCTGCTCTGTCATCTATTGCAAAAAGATACTTCATTTGTATGTGATACAAAGTGTATGGCTGCTTTTGAAAGACTTAAGGAGCTGCTGACCACAACGTCTATTATCCGACCACTGGATTGGAATATGCCTTTTGAGATCATGTACGACGCTAGTGATTATGCAGTTGGATCAGTCCTCGGGCAGCGAGTCAACAACACACCTTACGTCGTGTATTATGCTTCTCGGACGCTGAATGATGCGCAATAAACTATACAACAACCGAGAAAGAATTGCTCGCGATCGTCTTCTCTCTTGAGAAATTTCGCTCTTATCTACTCGAGACAAAGGTGATACTTTATTCTGACCATGTTGCATTGAAGTATCTGTTGACAAAAAAAGGAAGCCAAACCACGCCTACTTCGCTGGATTTTACTCATTCAAGAGTTTGATTTGGAAATTTGAGATCAGAAAGGGCCCGAGAATTCTGTTGCTGATCGCTTGAACTGACTCATTCGCGCAGAGGAAGACTTGCCTTTGAGGGATGAATTTCCCGATGAGCAACTCATGGCCGTGAACTTGGTCGAGGTATCGTGGTATGCCGATATTGCAAAGCCACTGGTAAAATACCTCCAGGATTCTCTCGGATCCAAGGAGATAAGCTACGCCGAGATGCTCGATACTACTTTTGGGAAGATCCATATTTATTCAAGAACGGTACCGATCAGATCATTAGGCACTGCGTTCCGCTATCCGAGTTTCAGTCTATTCTTACTCATTGTCATTCTCAAGCATGTGGAGGACACTTCGGACCGAAACACACATCTGCACGAGTGCTCGAGTATGGGTTCTTTTGGCCTTCTATTTTTCGTGACGCGTATGTTTTTTGCAAGGCTTGTGACCGATGCCAACATACAGGTAACATTACTTCGAACAATGAGATGCCTCAAATTCCAATTCTTGTTGTTGATATATTTTATGTTTGGGGCATTGATTTTATGGGGCCATTCCCGACTTCAAGTGGCTACAACTACATTCTTCTCGCCGACGACTACGTCTCTAAATGGGTTGAAGCCAAGGCCACACGCATGGATGACTCAAAAACAGTGGTTGAGTTCATTAAAGATAATATATTAGTACGATACGGTACACCGCGTGCTCTTATAAGTGATCGTGGCACCCACTTTTACAACCGATCAGTTGCAGCTCTTTAGAGGCGATATGGTGTCACACACAAAGTCACTATAGCTTATCACCCACAAGAAAACGGGCAGGCAGAGGTCTCTAATCGTGAAGTCAAATCGATTTTAGAGAAGACAGTTTCGCCAAATCGTAAAGATTGATCCCCGCGGCTACATGATGCTTTTGTTAGGAATTCTTGCCCACGAGAAGATACTTATGTAAATTCTAGTTGAAATTATAAATAAAATAAAGTTTGACATTCATTATCTATTTGAATTGAAAGCGTTATTTCTTATTTAATGAGATCTATTAAACATTCATTATTCCATAGCCTCCGTATCTAACTGAGTCACGTGCTGGGCACCTGAGTTCGGGCGGTGCGCTAAAACATGGTCGATGACTGATATACGCATGGAAAACTATTTCTAAAGTCATATATGTGGAACACATAGGTGAAGGTTGATCACTATGTGGGAGCATTCTACACTTGTGGTAAGTGTACGACTTGGACAGGTCTTGGTGTAGATGTGTCGTTTAAGGACCGTTACGACACACTAACCAAGGCCACTATGATGGTCATAGTGAGACTTGATCTAAATCCTGAAGTGATCATGGACACTGGGTTATGTTACTGAGCTCTTTGACTCATTCGCTAAAAGGCTATTCATGCTAATCACATCTTATGTCATGGGAGTTTTCTCAGAGCATAATTCGAGTGGGAAATGATTTACAGATACGGAATCCAGCCTACCTGAAAGAAGGTTAATGTTCTCTCACCTAAGGGTTGATTCCAGAACCGACAGATTGCGCGCACTTTCGAAGTAAGTAACGTTCGAAAGAATCTTTCGCTAGGGAAGCAACAATGCTTAGGGCTGATATGTATCAAGGGAAGTATAACGGAATAAATTGACTTCTCTCGATACGGGTTGAACCTGGAGGATCTTGATCACGAACTGACTATATCAGTGGACACTCGTCACGATGAATAGATATAATTCTAGTATAAAGGAGAGTTCAGTATTGGCTTACAAAGTGGAGTATTTGACCAAGATTAAACGAATCGATGGAAAAAGAAAAAGGACTATTTCGTCTTTTTCATCGGATTTGTTAAGCTTCTATTACTAGGTCCATAGTCCTCGATTCGGTTCTGATAAAGGCGGATAAGAACTTTCGTATAATAATGTTTATCATTATTTATCTCACTTGCTGTAATTATGATTGACAGCATTAATTCTGGAAAACGGGTATTCGCAGAATTAAATAAATATTTATGGTAGAATTGTTTATTTATTGTTTGATCAAGTAAATAAACAATTATTAATTATTTGTTTATTGTTGGACCAAGTAAATAAATGATTAATTGGGTTTTAAGCAATTGAGCCTTGCACACATGGAAAAGTCGAAATAGGGTTTATGGCACTAGGATTTGCGCAAATCTCCTTGGCCGTGTGCCATCAAGTTCGAAAATTTCAAAATTGGTATTTACCAATATTTTCTCTTTAGTTGTTTAAATAAAGGAGAGAGAATAATATAAGATATTGTCCTATATTCTCTCCTTATTTAAAGGAAAGTATTTAGGAGAATATATGATAATATATTTAAAGGAAATAATATATTCTCCTTTATTATCTCACTAAATAAAATATTCTCTATTTAAATAGAGAATAATATCGCATAGATATTGATCTCATGGATGAGAGAAAAAGTAGGATTCACTTGTTGAGATCCAATGGCCTAGATTTAATCCACTAGTGTGAACACAATAAAAGGAAATAAAATATTTTGGAAGATTCCATGAATATCTCCTTTTACTACTATAAATAGGGGTTCATGAGAAAACAAAAATAAGCCATTAATTTGAGAAAACTTCGTGCATCCTAGCCTTCATTGGCCGTGCACTTCTGCTTCTCTTCCCCTCGGAAATTCGTTTCCATTCTTAGTAAAATAAGAGCGAGATCTCGAAACACCTAATTTCGTGATCTAGTGAGATAAAGACTGTGCCCACACATCTTTCTCATTCGTCTAGGAGATTACGTTTCGGAATACTAAGGTATCATCCTCGAGTCCTTCATCAAGACGACGCAAGGAGTACGCGATTGGGTTAGGAGCGTTCTGTAGCTGAACCGAAAATCAATGTAAGTATTCGTTTACTCTTATATCGGTTGCTTGACATATATGCTCGCGTATAATTTTAATTAACGTAAATCTAGATCTTGTCATATAATCAATGAATCAATTAGCTCATGATTAGCGTAACTAATTATTTTTCCGCATTAATATGGTTATATGAGGGAATCATCCCCAACAAGTGGTATTAGAGCTAGTCGATTTACTTAATTAATTGATTCATTCATGTGATTAAATTTAATATGGTTTGAATGAATTTATAATTTGATATGAATTCATGCAATTCAATATATGATTATGTGAATTGTGATTTGTGGTTGATCGTAGAATTTTTGATTCTCGCTTTTCTAGTTTTTTTGTACACCCGAAATTCAAAGGGTATAGGATTTTTTGTAAATCTTTTATTATTATTATTGTTGTAATCCGACGAGCGACGTTCTTGATGACGACGATCGGCGAGAGACGAGACGGACACACAACGAAGAAGCATGACGGACGAAGAAAGCCTCAACGACTATGCCACAAGAAAACTTGTCACAAATTTTTGTGACAAGTCTCGGCCATCCTCTTCGTGCCGGGCCGCGCCCTCGTGGCAGCGGCGGTCCGGTGCAGCCTCAAGTCTAATCTTGACCTAGGTCAAGATTAGAGGATTCGTTCGGGCCTCAGCCCAGAAACCTTAGTGGGCCCACGGGCCCACTCATTAAAAAAAATTAGAAAAAATAAATAATTTGATATTGATTTATTTTTCTAAAGGACATAAGAATGGGCCCAATTGAATCCTTGGGCCAATATGATTGGACTCATCTTGATTTATTTTTTAAGAGTCAATTAGGATACGATCAACACAAATCAAACCATGCTTGCTATGCTTGTTTATTTAATTGTTTTGCCATGCTTGTACGATATAACTTAGATCATGTATCGTATGTTAATGGTTTTCATGGGCTTTCATTCATTAAAATTGTCTAATTGGATTAGGATAGTTAATTAATGAATGAGTTGAACAGATCGGAGAGCTTTGTCACCAAGCCGATAAGAGGCTAAGCTGAGAGGTACTTAAGAAGACCTAGTGTCTCACCTTCTCTACTGGGAGCTTTTCCGTGAAGGAATACTATTAGGATAATCAAGACTAGAATGTCACAATTTTCCTAATCACTAAGCTATATCGAAACTTATTGTTTTTAAGGGTAGTTTAGAATCACTCGAGCTTTAATATGATTTAGTAAACACGAGTGTATCACCTAGATTAAAGTTAATGCTAGGAAATTAAAATACTAAAAGTATATTGAGTCTTAGGCCTTCAACATTGACACAACACCGTGAGGATGAAAGATCCCCTCGTGACCGGCGGTTTTCTAAACATGGTGGTCAGTTCCATTCGGAAGGGCTTTTCTGATTCCAATACCAAGGTTGTGTCTCTGACGATAGGTGGGAGGGTTGATCTCTGCGTGTACTAGTTACGCTAGTGCGTATGGGCTAAATTTCTTTCACTGAAATGTAGGGTCGACTCATGCATGAACCAACCGGTGGTTGCTCATATGGCCAACGATTCCTATTAAAATGGTAGTCAGTGAGCATAATTATGAAGGTACATGTACTGTGATTGTTCACTAATTTGAGATGGTTCTCATTTTCACTAGGTGCACTCTGTTATGTCACCAGAGTGAAACGGACTGTGACTATTAGTCGAATTACCTTGGAATATAAAAAACTGGGTCTTTTAAATCTTTAGTATTTTTCCCCGTGCTTATGCATTATTTTTTTTATTTCCTAAATTTATATGATGAATGTTTTTTTCTTTTCAATAGTAATTTATGTAGTTGTATTTTATTAATTTCAGCATGGCTTCGAATTATAATCTCTTGACGTATATTATGGATAACAAAATGAAGTCTGGTGAATGCACAGTTCTCTATATGAGAAACATGTCGGATTGAATGAATCAAGCCGCCTTTCGGGGCACAAAGATTGATGAGGCAACTCGGGTTGAAATCATTCTGAATTCACTCGCCGAGGAATACGCCGACTTTGTCATTTACTTTCGTGGTTTTGGCCCGGATTATAAGATGATGAAGTTTCAAAGCGAACTTCTTTCTTGGCGTGATGGTTTGATAGAGTATACTTACCATCAGGTGCAACCGAGTTTGGCACCACAGCCTCGTCCACCTTCACCAGAAGATTTACCATTAGAGAATGTTCTCGTAATGGAAAAACCATCACTTATAGTGATTCCTGATGATGATGACATCAGCCCTGAGTCGTGTGAAGGTAATGTGCCGTTCACTCACTTACATGTATTAGAAGCATTATATGCCGGAGATTCTCTCTCGTCTTGGATAATTGATTCGGGAGCAACTAATCATGTTTGTACAACCTTACAGGTGTTTGACTCGTGGGAGGAACTGAGGGGAGACGAACTACAGCTTAGAGTGGGGAACGGAGAGTCCGTCACGGCTAAATCTTTAGGAATTGTTCGACTCCGATTTGGAAATAAATATTTGATATTAGATTCAGTTTATTTTATACCTGGGTTCTGTAGAAACCTAATTTCAGTTTCTGAATTACTTAAACAAAATTTTTCTTTATCTGTGAATGAGAAAACTATGAGTGTTTCTTTAGATGGAAGAATAATATGTGATGCCTTATTATATAATGGTTTATATGTATTAACTCCTGAAAATAAATGTTCATTTAATGCTGAAATGTTTAAAGTAGCTAAACCCACATCTAATAAGAAAATTAAACTGTCTAGTGATGAACAAACCTATTTATAGCACTTAAGACTTGGTCATGTAAATATAAAGAGGCTAGAGAGGCTTTCAAGGCTTGGGCCGTTGAAACACCTTCAAGTGGGAACTCTACCTGTTTGTGAATCCTGTATTGAAGGAAAAATGACCAAGCGATATTTTGCTGGAAAAGGATTAAGAGCCACCGAAACTCTGCAACTTGTTCACTCTGACGTCTGTGGACCAATGAGTGAAGCTGCGAGAGGCGGTTATGAATACTTCGTCACATTTACTGACGACTATTCTAGATATGGTTTCATTTACCTAATGCAACGAAAATTTGAAACTTTTAGTAAGTTCAAAGAATTTCATGCTTGTGTTGAAAACCAATTGGGTAAGACTATTAAGACCTTTCGATCAGATCGGGGAGGCGAGTTCTTAGAACAATGAGTTCACCGATTACTTGCTTGAGCATGGGATTGAGTCGCAATTATCGGCTCTTGGTAACCCTCAACAAAATGGGGTTGCTGAAAGGAGAAATAGAACTCTATTAGACATGGTAAGATCCATGATTAGCTACTCTTCACTTTCAACATCTTTCTGGGGTTATGCATTGAAGACTGCCATGTATATCTTAAATCAAGTTCCTTCAAAATCTGTATCCGAAACACCCAAAGTACTATGGAATGGAGCACCTGAAGGTTTGCGTCACTTCCGTATTTAGGGTTGTCCCGCTCATGTCTTGAAAAAGAAATCAAGCAAGCTGGAACCAAGAACAAACGTTTGTTTCTTTGTTGGTTTTCCAGAAGGTACAAAAGGAGGTATTTTTTATGATCCTATTGATAAGAAAACATTCGTTTCAACTCATGCTACTTTTCTTGAAGATGATTATGTTAAAAGTCACAAACCTCGAAGTACAATTATACTCGAGGAAACTGTTAAACCAACCCCGAAGACTAACGTCCAAGGGAATCCATCTCCACCTACATTTGTTGTGAGAGTGGGAGATGAAGAAGAAAACACAAACGTTGGTCCAAGTGCTACACTGCCTCGTCGTAGCGGGAGGGTCTCTAGAGAGCCCGACCGATATCTTGGTTTTGAAGCAAACGTCGTTGCCTTGGATGCGAACGACGACGACTCCGTGTCATTTAATGACGTCATGGTCGACTTGGACAAAGAAAAATGGCTAGAAGCCATGGATCTAGAGATAGAGTCTATGCACTCGAACTCAGTCTGGACTTTTGTAGATGCACCCTAACAAATTAGACCGATTGGGTGCAACTGGATCTATAAGAGGAAGAAAGGAGCTGATGGACAAGTCGAAACCTTTAAGGCTAGACTTGTGGCTAAGGGTTTTATCCAAAGAGAAGGAATCGACTACGACGAAACCTTCTCTCATGTAGCCATGTTTAAATCCATCATAATTCTTCTGGCCATTGCCGTTCATTACGATTATGAGATTTGGCAAATGGACGTAAAGACAACATTCTTGAATGGCTATCTGGGAGAAGAAATCTATATGGCTCAACCAGATGGATTCATAGAAAAGGGTCAAGAGCACAAGGTTTGCAAATTATTGAAGTCCATTTATGGACTCAAGCAAGCGTCTAGATCCTGGAACCAAAGGTTTGATGAGGTTATCAATATCTATGGTTTCGAACAAAACCTTTCTGAGCCTTGTGTTTACAAATACTCGAAGAAAGTAGTTGTTTTCTTAGTCCTTTATGTAGACGATATCCTCCTTATAGGAAGTGATATTAAAGTAATGTCTTACATAAAGGAGTGGCTGGAAAAGCAATTCCAAATGAAGGATTTGGGGAATGCTGCCTTTGTTCTAGGAATCCAAATCATTCATGATAGGAAGAGCAAACTACTAGCTCTGTCTCAAGGTACTTATATAGATAAGGTACTTTCTCGCTTCTCGATGCAAAATTCCCATGGGGTGTTGTTTCCAATTCGTTCAGGAAAGTTCCTGTCGAAAGAGCAGTATCCTAAGACACCGCAAGAAGTGGATGATATGAGTCGAGTTCCATATGCCTCAGCAGTTGGGAGTCTGATGTATGCCATGTTATGTACTAGACCCGACGTATGCTATGCAGTGAGAGTTGTTAGTAGATACCAGTCAAACCCTGATCAAGAACATTGGGTAGCTGTTAAGCATATCCTAAAATATCTTAAGAGAACTAGAGACATGATGCTTGTATACACAAGTAATGACTTGGTGATACAAGGATACACTGACTCTGATTTTCAGGCAGACCGTGACATGTTGAAGTCAACGTCTGGGTCAGTTTTCACTCTCAATGGAGGAGCGATTGTCTGGAGAAGCGTTAAGCAATCTAGTATCGCAGACTCTACTATGGAAGCTGAATATATTGTAGCTTCCGAGGCAGCCAAAGAGGCTGTTTGGCTTAAGAATTTCTTAGCCGAACTGGAGGTAGTTCCTAACATGAACGAGCATGTGCAACTCCACTATGATAACACTGGAGCCATTGCAAACTCGAAGGAACCTTGCAGCCATAAGAGAGGAAAGCATATAGAGCGAAAATACCACCTTATAAGAGAAATAGTTCGAAGAAGAGACGTGGCAGTCGTGAAGATCTTGACGTTGGACAACATCGCGGATCCAATGACAAAGGGACTATCTGAACATGTGTTCGTGAAACACGTGGGAGGAATGGGCCTTAGATACCTGCCATATCTTCTCTAGGTCAAAGTGGGAGATTGTTAGGAATTCTTGCCCACGAGAAGATACTTATGTAAATTCTAGTTGAAATTATTAATAAAATAAAGTTTGACATTTATTATCTATTTGAATTGAAAGCATTATATCTTATTTGATGGGATCTATCAAACATTCATTATTCCATAGCCTCCGTATCTAACTGAGTCACGTGCTGGGCACCTGAGTTCGGGCGGTGTGCTAAAACATGGTCGATGACTGATATACGCATGGAAAACTATTTCTAAAGTCATATATGTGGAACACATAGGTGAAGGCTGATCACTATGTGGGAGCATTCTACACTTGTGGTAAGTGTACGACTTGGACAGGTCTTGGTGTAGATGTCTCGTTTGAGGACCATTACGACACACTAACCGAGGCCACTATGATGGTCACAGTGAGACTTGATATAAATCCTGAAGTGATCATGGACACTGGGTTATGTTACTGAGCTCTTTGACTCATTCGCTAAAAGGCTATTCATGCTAATCACAGCTTATGTCATGGGAGTTTTCTCAGAGCATAATTCGAGTGGTAAATGATTTACAGATACGGAATCTAGCCTTCCTGAAAGAAGGTTAATGTTCTCTCACCTAAGGGTTGATTCCAGAACCGACAGATTGCGCGCACTTTCGAAGTAAGTAACGTTCAAAAGAATCTTTCGCTAGGGAAGCAACAATGCTTAGGGCTGATATGTATCAAGGGAAGTATAACGGAATAAATTGACTTCTCTCGATACGGGTTGAACCTGGAGGATCTTGATCACGAACTGACTATATCAGTGGACACTCGTCACGATGAATAAATATAATTCTAGTATAAAGGAGAGTTCAGTCTTGGCTTACAAAGTGGAGTATTTGACCAAGATTAAACGAATCGATGGAAAAAGAGAAAAGACTATTTCGTCTTTTTCATCGGATTTGTTAAGCTTCTATTACTAGATCCATAGTCCCCGATTCGGCTCTGATAAAGGCGGATAAGAACTTTCGTATAATAATGTTTATCATTATTCATCTCACTTGCTGTAATTATGATTGACAGCATTAATTCTGGAAAACGGGTATTCGCAGAATTAAATAAATATTTATGGTAGAATTGTTTATTTATTGTTTGATCAAGTAAATAAAAAATTATTAATTATTTATTTAATGTTGGACCAAGTAAATAAATGATTAATTGGGTTTTAAGCAATTGAGCCTTGCACACATGGAAAAGTCGAAATAGGGTTTATGGCACTAGGATTTGCGCAAATCTCCTTGGCCGTGTGCCATCAAGTTCGAAAATTTCAAAATTGGTATTTACCAATATTTTCTCTTTAGTTGTTTAAATAAAGGAGAGAGAATAATATAAGATATTGTCCTATATTCTCTCCTTATTTAAAGGAAAGTATTTATGAGAATATATGAGAATATATTTAAAGGAAATAATATATTCTCCTTTATTATCTCACTAAATAAAATATTCTCTATTTAAATAGAGAATAATATCCCATAGATATTGATCTCATGGATGAGAGAAAAAGTAGGATTCACTTGTTGAGATCCAATGGCCTAGATTTAATCCACTAGTGTGAACACAATAAAAGGAAATAAAATATTCTGCAAGATTCCATGAATATCTCCTTTTACTACTATAAATAGGGTTCATGAGAAGGCAAAAATAAGCAATTAATTTGAGAAAACTTCGTGCATCCTAGCCTTCCTTGGCCGTGCACTTTTGCTTCTCTTCCCCTCGGAAATTCGTTTCCATTCTTAGTAAAATAAGAGCGAGATCTCGAAACACCTAGTTTCGTGATCTAGTGCGATAAAGACTGTGCCCACACATCTTTCTTATTCATCTCGGAGATTACGTTTCGGAAGACTAAGGTGTCATCCTCGAGTCCTTCATCAAGACGACGCAAGGAGTACGCGATTGGTTTAGGAGCGTTCTGTAGCTGAACCGAAAATCAATGTAAGTATTCGTTTACTCTTATATCGGTTGCTTGACATATATGCTCTCGTATAATTTTAATTAACGTAAATCTAGATCTTGTCATATAATCAATGAATTAATTAGCTCATGATTAGCGTAATTAATTATTTTTCCGCATTAATATGGTTATATGGGGGAATCATCCCCAACAGCTTTTTGCACCCATCAGGACATCACCATATCGGCTGGTTTATGGAGAACCATGCCATCTTCCTGTGGAATTAGAGCATAGAGCATGGTGGGCGATTAAGCAATGCAACATGAGTTGTGATTCAGCAGGTGAACAACGCAAATTGCAGATTCAAGAACTTGAAGAGATCCGGAATGATGTTTATGAAAGTTCAAGGATATACAAAGAAAAAGCCAAGGCATATCATGATTCAAAGCTTATACGGAAGGAATTCGCGGTTGGGCAGAAAGTCTTATTATACCATTCTAGACTTAGATTATTTCCAGGCTAGCTACGTTCTCGAGGGCTTTGACCTTTTGTAGTCCTCGATGTGTCTCCGCATAGAACAATAGAGATTCAGAGCCTCGATACACAAAAGGTTTTCAGAATTAACGGGCATAGACTCAAGCCATACTACGAGTCATTCCCAACAGAAGAGGTTGAGGTGATCACTCTCGCGGAGGTAACTTATGATGCGTGATGGTTTTACTGTGTCGGGCCGAGGACATTAAACCAAGTGCTGGTTGGGAGGCAACCCGAACGCCGAAACATGTTTGTATCCTTTATTTGTTCTAATTTAGTTCATATATCTTTAAAAAAAATCATTCAGGTTTTATTATTTATTTAATTTTTTTTCTGCACTTATTCCTCACTATTCCAGTACTTAAAAAAATGTTATTCTTGTTTTCCTTTTTGTTTAAAAAAAAATCATGACAACAAAGAAGATAGAGATCACTATGAATGTTGATTAAATGAGCGTGTCTGTTCAGGGAGTCTTCTTCTTCCTCCCTTTATATTTTTTTTACTTGGGGGGGGTCATAAAGTTGTGTTTTTCTATTCTTGCTTTTAGTTTTGTTCTAGGTTAGGATGTTTCGTTTTGCAGTCGAATGAAGTGAAAAATGTGGATTTCTGAAAGGAAAAATCTTGTGATCTTAATATTGTTGCTGAACATTTTTCATGCAAAAATAATGGAAAAAAGTCATATATCACGTTCGTTAACCACGCCGTGAGTCCAGGAAAGTTGCAGAATACCTGATATTGTTGTTCCTATTAATATCTCAATTACTTTCTCAATCTCAATTGTAGATCATAGTATCAGACTTCTTTAGCGGTTACTCGAGGCGAACGATCGTGGTGCAAAACACAGGAGATGATCAAGGCTATTAGGAGTTAACACCATGGCCAAAAAGACCAGTTCTTAAATTGATGTTTTTTTTAAAACGTACCGATTAGTAAGCCCCCCGAGCCTTATTCATTTTAGCCGGTTTTCTTTTCTGAGCCACTCCTACCTAGCCTATATTTTTTTATCCTACCCTTTGTTCTTGAACCGATTGATAGAAATACTTTGCTGTGACAATGAATGAGGACAGAGTTTGTTGTTGAGAGGATGGACAATGAGACAAGTGTGCTAGAGTGATCAATGAAATCTGAGGTCAAAGTTTGTTGTTGAGAGATGGTTAGTAAGACAAGTGTGGGGGAGTGATCAATGTTATATGGGTTAAAAAAAATAGCCATATGTTTCTCTCTTAAAAAAACAAACAAACAAACCAAAAGAACAAGAAATAATTGAGAGAACATACAAGCTTATACATTGGGGGCTGAGAGTGTGAGAGTACAACAATGCTTGAGTTAATAAACACGAGACATATGTGAAAGTGTGAAAAAGGGTGTATTAATCTCCAACATTAATACAAGTAATTATGTGTCGCTAAAGGGTGTTTCTATCATGAAGTTCTTGAAACCTCTCAGAAAATCTCCTTATTCCCATTTCTCATGAGCCAAAATTTAACCTAATGGCCCCGTTACAACCTTGCAAAGACCTCTTGATCTTGTGCGAAGCCTGCGATGTAGTGGGAGCCCAATGGAGAAGGTAAGATGTTGAGAAGGTAATTAAAACATCGGAGTTCCTGATAGGAATTAATGGTTGATTGGTATTATGCACAATTCCATAGATGATAGCTTGGTTAACACACACACACACACACAATCTCTCTCTCTCTCTCTCTCTCTCTCTCTCTCTCTCTCTCTCTTATGCAAAAAAAATGTTAAGTATCACTTGTGTTTTGTTGGACGGTTTGAAGCGTTGTTTATTTTAGGAGACTACAAAAGAGACAAAAGATGTTTGTTGGTATCATCACTGGAAGCCCTCACGAGACGACACTCGTCCTCTATGGGCCACCTAGGGGTTTAACGGTTTTTTTTCTTTCATTGTTTTAAGTATTTTATTTTATTTTAATAAACGGTTTGCTCGAGGACTAGCAATATTCTAGTGTGGGGGAGTTTGATAAGGTATTAAATCTATAAATATTTTATATTGGATTTATATGCATTTTAATTATAAAATTATATTTATGAATCTAAATGATGTGTTTATGATGTTATAGATTTATTTGGAGATAAAGAATTAAAAGGGGTGTGAAAGTCCAGCAAATAGAGGCAAAAAATAAAGATGGAAAAGTTTGGAAGAATTCTTGCTGGAGAGATTGTACATTCTACCACAACATTTTACAAGTTCACATTTGTTTATTAATCACCAAAGAGCTAGAGATTCATTATAATCTTTAATAGCTAATGTGGGATGATAATGATTATCGGCCTAATATCTAAACTGGGGTAAAAGCCCATTACGTGAGCTTGGAAGACTTATAGCCCATCACGTGAGTTGAGAAGGGAGATATATAACAGAGGAAGGACGAAGGAAAAAAGGAGGGGGACGAAAAACAAGAGAGTTGCATCATTGGAGAGGAGCGGCGATTGCTAATGGACGGCTACAACACTTCAAAACAGTTTTATTCTTTTCTCTTCAATGAATTATTATTTTTCTGATTCAATAATGTGTGACTAAATTCCTTAATGGTTTGGGGAAATTTCAAAACCCTAATTCTATGACTTGAATTGAATATTGCAAAGTTCCTTGAGTAATCTATGAAATTGTGTTTCTCTCTATTTGATATTTTCCTATGAATTGTTTAGGAAGCTTACTAAATTATTTATACATGCTTTGATAGCTAGTTTGAATATCGGGATTGTCTATGATCAACGGTTTGAATTGTGGATAAAATATGGGATTATGCATTTATGAACATATTGTGAGAAAGACCTTGTTTAATTAATACGCTTGATTAGTTAAACTCGAATAGCCGGTTTTTAGAGAGTATTGCCAATTCTAAGTTAGTTCAATAACGCCTGTTAGGAATTAATTAGGATTGAGTGTTAGAATTTGTGCTTTCGGGTTCGAGCAAATCTTATGAAAAACTGAACTTTGGTGTTTAACGGCTGGTAATTGAGTAGACATATTAGGAGTAATTGCGCAATAGGAAATTCATGTTAGGCTAGTAGTGGCGAGAAATCCCTTGACCATATTCATCTCATTAGTGAAAGTTCTCTTTATTTTTATTCGTTGATTGTTCTAGTTAATTTTCTCTCGTGTTTTTATTATTATTGTTACAAGAAAAATCCCTCCGGTTAATTTAGTTGAGAAAATAGAAGAATCGTAACTATTTGTGTTTCTGTGGGATCGACCCTTATTATCCCTATACTATTGTTAGGAAGTAAGTTTCTAAATTTGACGTATTCACAACACCGTCACCTAGCCCCACTCCCCATTTTGTCTACGGAGTTGGGCCCTCTTGCGCACCCAAGACCCGCTGAGGTAAATTCTCTGAATCGTTAAAGAAAGCTTTCGTTTTTAATTCTCCAAGGCCTTCCTCTTTGCTAAAAACATAAAAGCCTCGGAAATGTGTGTTTGTGAAGATCTTAAGTCGATCGAGTTCTAGCATTGAGGCTGGTGATTCTGGCAAAAGGCGGAGAATAAGCAGAGTGAGTCCGAGAGTTTTCGCCACCCTTGGAAACACGGGCGTAATTCCTGACTGTGATGATCGTATTTTGGTCTCACCCCTAGTTCTTTCTCGCCTCCGAGATATGGACGATGACTTTTCCCATAGTTTATCGGTGACCTCTGCAATGCAGGGGTGACGAGCACAATGATCGTTGTTATTTGGAACGTTTAAGAGATTGGCAACCCTTGGACGGTGGAGGCCCTACGGTTCCATGTGTCAAAGCACTATCCAAAGCTTCAGCCGTAAGACTTCGAATTAATCTCGGTTTTGGGAGCTGCTTTGCGGTGGAACCAATAGGGCGGAGTGGAGGTCTTACTCTATTCTAGAATGATGGGGTGATGTTCACGTGGGCATGTTTTCAAGGTATCATGTTGAAGAAAGGATTAGAAATACTAATGGTAAATAATAGAGGTTCATTGGGATGTATCGTAATCTTGAGACATCGATACTGAGATTTTCTTAGGAGCTTTTGAAGAGAGTGTACAAGCTTACTTTGGGGCCGATTCTATGCGACGGAGATTTAAAAGAGATTCTCTTTGCCCACGATAAGAGATGTAGTCGTGTAAGAAATCCAAGGCACGTAGAAACCTTTAGGCAAGTTCTAGATGAGTGTGACTTGGATGATATCGACTACGTCGGTGATCCATCCATTTAGCGTAAAAAATTCGGCAAAGTTTATATCTTGGAACGCCTAGAAAAATGTGTTCCCAATAGTGTTTCGAACAAGGCGTTTCGTCTAAGATGTTCTCACCATCTCGATATGTGGGCGTCAGACCATCGTCCCCTCATCTTGCTACTAGATGGAGAAAACCCAGCTGTGAGGGGCCGCCAAAGAAGAAGTACTTCTCAGTTCATGTTCGACGCAGCATGGTGCGAGGACACCGAGTGCACAGAGATCATAAAAGCTACATGGTCTACGAACTTCCCAAGGGCCGTCAAGGACTTCTCTAAGGAGTTGGCAGATTGAGGGAAGCAGAAGTTCCATCACACAAGGCAAGAGATTGAGAAGCAAAGACATGTTCTCGAGGGGCTTAATTCTTCATTCGCTCTGAGCCATATAGAAGCTAGACATGTGAAGTGTTTTCAATGGTGCCCACAAGAAGAGTAGTAGTCTTTACTTATGTACATTTGATGTAATAAAGTCTCACGAAGACTCTTGCTTGTAACTGCTGAATAATTAATAAAATTTGAAACGTTCATTCATTCTTCCTTGTCTATTTGAAGCTTTATGATAAACTATAGTCTTTAGTCCTTAAACAAACCTAACAACAAATGAAGAGTCAAATATAGATTTGCATGAACAAACTCTTCATGGTTTGCTTAAAACAGTATATTCACAATCTAAGGATCAAAAAGGCTATTGGTCTCAGTATGATTGTTAGGAGAATCTATGATGTCTGGTTATGAGGCATTGAGAGTTGGAGACTCTATAGTTCTTCCTAGGTATCTTCTGAAGGTATTGAATCGATCAGTGCACTTCTAGAGATAGAATAAGAACAAACCATTTAACCTCTTATGTCTCGGAGTCACTACGTATGAATTACATCATGCTTACCTCAATCCTGAAATTAGAGATGTCATTTCATAGCTTACGTATTCTCATTTGAGAAAGTCAGAGTTCGGACTCACTATGTGATCTGAACATGACATATTGGTGAATAAATAAGTTGTGAAGATGTCATGAGTAACTTTGTTAAGATCTCATAGATATGGAATTCATGTACAAGATTGCTGAAATGCAATGCATATCACCTCATGCTTTGTTCCTTGGAATGTGAATAAATGAACTGGCCAGTGTTCAAATTGAGTCATGACTCTCTTGGATGAATCAATGTGACTTGTTAGCTCCTCTTCAATACATTGTTTCTAACTTATTCACAAGCGACAAATGAGTTGAGGAAATAACAACTAAAAGGGTTAAATGGTAATTTTGTAAATCCCATCTAGTCGATGATATTCATGAAGGGTAAACATAGATAATATTCAATGGATCCACTCATTACAATTAAGTATAATTCTTGAGTAGAAAATATATTCATTTGAACCGAGAGATTTTAGTGTCAACTCTTTAGTGAAGTCAGTCGACATTAAGCTAGAACTTTGAAAACGTTTGAACTTTTGAGTCCAAGTTTGCTAGCTCAAATGCTTTGTTCATTTGGATCCATGAGGTCACTACCACAAGTCATTAGAGTAGGATTAGTTAAACAAGAAAGCTAAGTCGAAACAAGAACTAGACAAGTTTTACGAAAATTGTCTAAAGAGTAATTTTGTCCTTTTGGACATAGGATGGTATGAATGTCAATAAATAAGTTTTTTGACATTGTCATATGATGACAATGAGTTCAAGTCACACGGCCATATAGGAATATTGGGCCTTGAGGATTGAATTTCATTTCATGGAATTTTATGTGAAAATTCTAAATGGGCTTTTCTTATGTTGTCATGAACAAAGAAACATCTAGAAGCATGTTCTAGAAGCTCTCCAATACCGTCCATACCAATAGATAGAAAGATATTATTTTGTGCATATATGTATGAAGATATTTTCCAAAAGAAAAAGAGTAAACAAATTTGCTTCATGAAGCAAGATGTTGAACGGCCAAAGAGGGAGAAAACAAATGAGGTAACAAATCAAAGGACATTGAATGCAAGGGTTGCACGTACAAGGGTAGTAAGAGGAAACAAGAATTTGCTCATGGATATGTGATATTCAATAGAAAAGAGGAAACTACCTTTTCAAGGCAAACCTCCTCTTATAAATACCCCACCTCATTCACAATTCACAACACACAATTTTAGAGATTGAGAGCTTATCTCTCTAAGCTTGTAGCCGCCCCCTCTCTCTCTCTAGAATCTCTTCTTGTTCTTTTTTTTGGCACCTAGGTCCTCATTAGACCTAGCGTTTTGTTTTAGCTCTTTGGCTCAAAGACTTGTTCTTGAGTCATAGTGTTTAAAAGTGCCCACACACTAAATCCTAACCATTCTCTAAAGACTCTAGTGGTAGAAACTTGCGTGGTTACTCACAGGTTCAAGAAGACTAGTGGGAGAGGCGAACTGAGTGTAGAGATGAGTGTTTCAACCTTTCTAAGGCTTCTCATTGTTCAAGCTCCATTCAAGGTGGGTACCGAGTAAAAACTAAATGTAGTTTTAAAATTTTAAATTATATGTTCATGCACTTTGTCTAGAAGAAATTTTTTATATTCCGCCGCTTGCTAGAAGCGATAAATCTTTACTTAATCGTAGATCTATTCCAACATGGAGAAGAGGCTGAATGATTTGCTAGATAACGAAGCAACGTATTCGCGCCAAAGAAGTTGGACCAAATGGTTCAAGAGCGGCGATAAAATACAAGCTTCTTTCATCGAAAGGAGTCGCAACGTAAGAAGAAGAACTGAATTGTGGGTTTGAAGGACGAAAAAGGTACGTGGACCGAGGAACCGATAGATTAAGACAACATAATTTCTCACTACTTCTAATAACTATTCTCCTCTGGAGAACCAAACAGATCGGAGGTGGAATGGGTCACTGAGTCCGTTGCTCCGATAATTTTGGTCGAGGAAAACTAGGAGCTCATTCGCGACATTACGGTGGATGAGGTCCTACAAGCTTTTCTCGAGATAGACCTGATGATGGCATTCGGGAAAGATGAATTCTCTGGCCAATTTTTTAGATGTAGGTTGTTGGGGGTGATGACACTCAGGTGTGCTTGGGTATTTTGAATGAAAAATGCGATTTTTGGGTTGTTGAAGGAAACCTTTATCACCTTGATCCCTAAGTGCAAGGAAACAAGATGTATCCAAGACTTTATAACGATCAGTTTGTGCAATATTATGTACAAGCCAAACTCTGAATGCATAGATAACCATCTTAAGCTCACCATGGATTCAGCTATTTCGGAGAATCAAAGCGGTTTTGTGGAGGGCGACAAATTTTTGGCAATGTTATGATTGGCTTTGAGGGTATCCATATGATGAGGATGGGGTGGTTTGGGAATGGTTATTGTAACCCTTAAACTCAACATTCCAAAAGCCTATGATCGGGTGGAGTGGAATTTTTTCGATGCCATGATGACTAGGCACATGTACGATTGCCGATGGGTCTCCCTTGTTATGAGATGTGTTCACACAGTGCGCTTCTCTTTTGTGCTCAACGGGGATATGAGGGGGGGGGGGGGATATTGTGGCTCAAAGATGGCTCCGAAAAGGAGACCATTTTTTCCCTTCATCTTCCTCTTTTGTTCCGAGGGTCTTTCGGCGCTCTTTTGGAAAGCAGAGTTTTCAGGCAAGATCAAGGGTTTAAATTTTGGCCGCCTGAGTATTCAAGTCTCCGATATTTTCTTCGTTAATGATTGTTTGATCTTATTCAAAGCCACGGTTCACGAGGGTCTTGAGGTGCGGAAATGCTTGGATCTTTATGCTTGGGCGTCTGGTCAAGTGGTCAACTATGAGAAATCGGACCGATGATTTGGAAAGAAGGTGAAAAAGGATATGAGCATGGTGGTAGCTTTGCCACTCGGTGTTAAGATCTCTCTTAGACACGAGAGGTTTGAACAAGGTGAAAGGGTGGAAGATCACTTTTTCTCTATGGGCGGGAAAAAGGTGGTCATTAAGGCGGTGCTACAAGCTATTCCTAGCTATGTTATGCATTTCTTTAAGCTCCCGGCTAGTCTCATCACGGTTCTACATCGCTTGGCCGCCAACTTTTTGTGGGGTAGTAGTGCGGAGACAAGAAATATGCATTGGGGGAGTTGGGACAAGCTTTGTCTCCGGAAGGAAAATGGTGGTCTCGAGTTTCGAGACCTAGCATGGTCCATCAAAGATTTATTGGCTAAAAGTCTTTAGATGTTGATGTGGTTTCCCTCTTCTTTAGGGGCTATGATCTTTAAAGCTAGTTACCATCCTAACACTACCATCCTTCTTTCCCTGAAGTTATTGTACGCGTCTAGTATTTGGAGGGGCTTGTTGTGGGGCCGTAGAGTTATTGAGCGAGGAACGAGATAAAGGGTCGATGTGGGGGAATCAATAGAGGCCTAAACGGGGAGGTGGATCTTGAAGCCGGGGGAGTTCACATTTATTAAAGTGTACACCGTTAGATTATCTCTTTTTAGTCATGAACGGTAGAGATCAATATCTTAAATGTCTTTATATTAAACACAGACCAAATTCTGTTAGCTAGTCAACCACAAATCACAACAGAATTCAGTTGTGCCAATAAGTATAAATATATATATATACCTCTCTCTCTCAATCGTCTCTTCCGCCTCGTTAAGCGAAATTAGCCGATGGACCTGAGAAGGAGTCATTTGTAGATATCGAATTGAGAGATTCGATTCGTATTTCTTTAGATTATATGGCGAATTGAACTTCTGGGGGAGTTAGAGTCTCCGATCGACTGGTTAGGTTGACAACCACCGATTCATATTCAGATCCGAGGCCTCCAAGGATGTAGAAGATTAGGTCATCATCCTTGACCACCATGCCGGCACAACTGAGATCATCGGCGATCAATTTCATCTTGAGAATGAACTATTGGCTTTGATGCCCACAAGAAGAGTAGTAGTTGTTGCTTATATTCATTTCATGTAATAAAGTCTCACAAAGACTCTTACATTGTAACTACTG